>NC_091157.1:16354261-16381761 GCF_040958095.1 Procambarus clarkii
TTGTTAAATACTCAGACACTTAAAAAATTATTTCTAATATCTCTGTGGTTCATTTGGGTACTCAGTTCCCGTGTCCCCTTGTTCGTGTTCCACCTGTGTTAAATAGTTTGTCTCAATCTACCCCTGTCAGGAATACTAGGAGGCCATACCAGCCCAATACAAGCAATAGTTGTGGACAAGATTCCTTCTTATTTGCAGTTTACGAGTCTTAGTCACACTGTTAAACATCTCAAATGCAGCGACATGAGGCTAGCTGATTACAAAATAAATTCAGATTGTCTCAGTGACGTTGGGATCCTTATTGGCGCTGATTACTATCATAGATTTATAACTGGATGCACTAGACAACAAAGTATGAATATCTTGTTATCGGCTGGAGGCAAGTTGCTAACCGGACTGGTGCTTTTCCAGCAAAATTCTACATCAACTGTCAAACAACCAAATAATTCCATAGTGGCGTGACTAGGCTCTGAGCAGTCACCCCTACAGAACAGAGACATATCTGAGGATGATGAGTCTAGTCCCCCCCCCCTCCCCCCCGTACATAAATTATGGGGTTTAGACACCTTGAGTATAGTTCCTGAAAAGCCTAGTCCAGACGACACATGGACTTACCAGCAATATCTTTACATGGTTGTGAATTATTTTATGGCAGCATCCCAATTAAAATCTCAGTTAGTTAGGTTACAGAAACAACCTGATAAATTGAAACTGTATCATGAATTGATACAACAACAACTCAACAATAAATTTATAGAAGTTGTTGATAAAGACAATCATAAAACCGGTTAATATTTACCACATCATGCTGTCTTGAAAGAGTCAGTGACGACACCAATTAGAATAGTCTTCAAATGCAGTGCCAAAATAAAGGCAGACAGCATATCATTAAATGATAGTCTACAAACTGGACCTAGCCTAACACAAAGGCTACATGATATACTGTTACGATTTTGTTCTGGCATTTTCACCTATACTGCAGATATCAATAAAGCTTTTTTAAGAGAAGGCTTGCAAGAAGAGGATCGTGACTTTACTAAATTTCTCTGGGTAAAGGATCCACAAGATCTTAATAGTGACGTCATCACCTACCGGTTTGCTTCAGTATTATTCGGAGCCACTTCTTCACCATTTTTACTCCAAGCTACCTTGGACACACATCTGAAGAAATCTAAGAGTTCCTATAAGGCTGAAGTCAGTAACAACCTGTACGTAGACAACTTCCAGGGAACAACTAATGATGAAAATAAATTGGTAGAAATTTACCATGAGACTAATCTGGAACTGCTAGGAGCCAATATGCCTTTGCAGTCATGGGCCTCTAACCAACAATTAAACCAGATAATCAAGACAAATTTCCCGACTATCAGGCACCTAATAAATTAAAGGTTCTAGGCATGGAATGGAACAAGTCTACTGACGAGATGAATGTCAAATCAGTGGAAACTAATCAATCACCCCTAACTATGAGAAAATTACTCTCATATGTCAGCCAACCATTTGACCCTTTGGGCTTGCTTAGTCCCATTTTAATTAAGGGTAAACTCCTCATACAGGAGTGCTGGCAGAAAAAATATTGGTTGGGATGATCAGTTACCAATTGAGCTGCAAGACAAATGGCAGACATTAACTATGGCTTTCAACAAATTAAGTGTTCTGAAATTTCCACGTAACGCCTTAAGACAGAACTTACCCACAAATTTACATGTGTTTTGCAATGCCTCAGGCAAAGCATATGGCGCAGTAGCCAATTTAGTTACACAACAGTCATTTCTGCTTACTTCACAGGCAAGAGTGGCCCCAATTAAAAAGAGGTCCTTACCCCAAATGGAGTTAACTGCCTTATTAGTAGGACTAAGGTTGGCTCATTGCCTGGCTAAGACACTCAGCAATATTCACTTTGGTGAGATAGTAGTGTGGTCAGACAATGAGGCAATATTACAATGGGTAAGAAATAATAACAAAACTCCCTACGTTAGCAATCGAGTTAGGGAAATACATGAACAATCTGCTGGATATAAATTATGACATGTCCCTAGTAAGGACAATCCAGCCGATTACCTATCAAGAGGTTTAACATTAAAACAGTTAGTTAAGGCTCAGATGTGACTTAATCGACCCCAGGGCTGATTAGTGGTCAGTAGCCTAAACAAAAGCCACAAGTCATTGTGATAAACATCACTACACCCACGGTGGATCCAGAACCTCCTCGAACTTTGGCTATCAATCCTCATAATTATTCTAGTTTAAGTAAGTTACTGAGAGTAACTGACATCGTATTTGATTTTCTCAACAAGATGGGGATCAGATATAGATTTCCCAGTCCTATCAAATATTGGATCAAACGAGCTCAACAAGAGACTTGTGAAACAACAAGAGGGAGTGAATATGAGAATCTTCCAAATAAACTAACAAAGTTTCTGGGAATTTGGTATGATTCAAATAACCATAATATACTGAGGTGAAGAGAACGTCTGCTTCATACAGAGATTGATTTGGAAACCAAGAATCCAATATTTTTACCACGTCACCACATCGTCACTAAACTTATAGTTTTACATCACCATCAATATGGCACTTTACATGGTGGAGTGTTAGAAACCCTCACTGATCTTAGGCAGAAATTTTGGCTTCATCAAGGTCGCCAAACTGTCAAATCACTTATTGAATCTTGTGTAGTCTGTAGGAGATATGAAGCTCGAGCATGTCCTTACCCAGGACCTCCACCACTCCCCAAGGAACGAGTTGTTCACCTTCGTCCCTTTGAGACAACAGGTGTTGACTACATGGGAGCCTTAATTTTAACAGGCACTCCAGATAAAATTCCAGTGAAAGCCTATATTTGCCTCTTCATGTGTGCAACTACACGAAGCGTACACTTAGAAGTAACTTCTGACATGAGTGCAGAAGCCTTTATCCAAGCCTTTCGTAGATTTGCTGCACGCAGATCCTGCCCCAAATTAATGATCTCAGATAATGGGTCAAATTTTGTGGCCGGAGAAGCCTGCTTACGCAAGATAGGGAACCATCCAGAGGTACAGTCAGTACTAAAACAGAGACAGGGCCACTGGAAATTTATACCTCCAAGAACCCCATGGCAAGGTGTTTTTTTATGAGCGGATAGTGGGAGCTGTCAAGAAATGCCTAATGCCTTTTCTGCCTTACATTGGCAGAAAATTAATCTCACTGAACTCCAAACCCTTGTCAGAGAAATTGAAGTACGAGTCAATAACAGACCAATGACCTACCTTTCAGATGATTTCTCCCAGAGAGAACCCCTGAGTCGCTCACACTTAATTCATGCTAGTCTTCAGAGCCCCCTAATATCTCTAGTAGACGAGGATCCAGCTGACCCTTCACATGTTGATAGGAGTGACTTGGTGGAAAGTTATAAACATCTTTCAAGGGTAATAGGGAAATGGAATGAAGTATGGACTCGTGAATATCTCACCGCTCTGAGAGAATACCATAATGGAGCTACGATCCCCTATAATAAAGTTCAATTGAAACAAGGAGATCTAATCCTAGTCGACAGAGATGGACCCAAGTCAGATTGTCCTATAGGCAAGATTGTCGATGTCCACCCAGATCGCCAAGGCATCCTACGAATAGTAAAGGTTCTGTGTCGAGGCACTACTACCTTGAAAACATTGGAAAAGTTGGTACTTCTAGAATTAGCTGAACATGAATGTTCAACCGAGTCAACTTTACCACAAGTTTCAGAAGACAGAGATACTGTTCAACAGAGCCTACGATCATCTAGAGTCGCTGCTCAACAATGTAAATTGAAACTTCAACAATTCTGAATAATTGTAGTTAATTTATCATTCAATTTTGAGTCGATCATGATGGGGACATCAGAAATGGGTTGATGTCCCATAACTCAACAGTTACAAGTGACTTTGACCCTAAACAGTGACCCCACTGTGGATTCGAAGTCGTCTTGATCTTGAATGACATAATACGATTAAATTTATAATCTAATTTCATTTGTGGTCTTGTTAAGTACAGCCTATACATTAATGCCATCTATTCATGATTATTTCTGAGTTTACAGAATCATTCTGTGACTGAGCAATTTAACCCTTACACGTCATAAAGACACAAGTCATAGATCTACTGTAAATTTAGAAAATTATTGTTTTAGATGATGTAACACCTAAATGTTATTACACTTCATTATGTTCCAAATAAAGACTTAGAGTATTATCTGCTATAACAGATTCGGGACATCCATTATGTGCATACTAACGTACTAACCTATTAACTTTATAATATATTAACTCACCTACTCTACCTATTACCTATTAACCTATTACCTACCTACCCACATACACTAAATAATGTTGTTAATAATGAACTAAAAAAAGTCCACTTATGGATGTCAACCAACAAACTAACACTTAACATAGAAAAGACCTACTACATCTTATTTGGAAGCAAATCTACAAATGCAGTTCAGCTTCAGATAGTCAATGTAAACATTAGCAATAAAAATGATGGAAAGTTTCTCGGCCTATTCCTAGGCAAGAGACTCAACTTCAGTACCCACATACAACACATAACTAAGAAAGTCTATAAAACAGTTGGTATACTCTCCAAAATCAGATATTTTGTACCTAACTCTGCTCTCATCTCTCTATATTATGCACTAATCTATCCCTATCTTAATTATGGTATCTGTGCATGGGGTTCAACCACTGCAAACCACCTCAAGTCCATCATCACCCAGCAAAAATCTGCTATCAGAATAATAAAAATTCTGCTTTCAGACAACACTCAGCCCCTTGTTTAACTCCCCAAACATGCTAAACATAATCTCACTCCACAAATTCTCTTGTGTCAACTACATTTACAAAACCCTGTTCTTAAATGCAAATCCTGCTCTGAAACTCTCCCTGGACAGATGTAATAGGACCCATTATCACCACACCAGAAATAAATATCTCTTTGATATCCCCAGAGTCAAACTTAATCTGTGTAAACATTCTATGCAAATAAAGGGACCCAGTCTATGGAACTCACTCACTATTGAATTGAAAAGCTGTCCAACTTTTGCATCATTCAAAAACAATACCAAAAAGTACCTAATTTCATCTTCATAGTTTTTTACCTTTTGCTTTAAAATTGCACTGTATCTATTGCTACCCAATCTCCCAATCTTTATGTACCCAATCTGAACATCTTTATCATTGTCATTATTGCTGTCTTCTTATATGTGCTGTCAATCTGCTGTATGGTGTCTATTAATCTTGTTTAAATTATCAGTCAAGCTGTCAATGTAATCAATCAGAGCTTTAATATACCAATGTGCTTTAATATACTTACTAATCTCTCTCATCTCATTTTTTTTCTTGCAATGTATTTGTTATCATTTTATTAATTCTGATAGAATTTACCTACTTAAAATTACCTGTTAGATTAAGGACCTGCCCGAAACGCTGCAAGTACTAGTGGCTTTACAAGATTGTAAATACTGTACTATGCTATGTATTTTCACAAACCCAATGTACCTTCTTGTATATAAATAAATAAATAAATAAATAAATAAATATAATTTCAGGGTAGGGATAGGTACGTCAGTACGAAACAGTGAACTGCGACCCGAGATTCCCCCCCCCCTCCCCCCGAGTTATGCTGGAAATAACCAACAGTTTATTCTCATTTAGCTATTAATATTAGCATTTACTAACATTACTAATTCGTAAAATTAACATGATTAATAATTTCTATAGTAAAGCAACATTTCGCCAGATCCTTCCTAGTCTCCATGACGCCGGGAGATAACATCAAGCTGAAACATGAAATCTGCCACATTTTGCTGGAATTTTAAAAAGTCCTGTTAATCACTCTTTCTTTCTAAATAATGTTTTATGAAAGAGTCTGTTTATTTTGCGTACTATTGCATACTGAACTCGATCATTTAATAAGATTGATTATCCCAGTAAATATTACTGGGACTTAAATAAATTTCACGTCGACCCTTCTCATTTATTTTGTGCAGTGTTAATTAAACCTATTGCCCCATGAGAAGTGGTATTATGATTATTTATTTATGACAATAGTACTTGTCATGATTCCATACTTCCCTAATTAATTACCAGTAAATAAAATACTTTATGCTTGAGATGACTTAAGAGCGTTCTGTGCATACGTATTCAAGCGAGAGGGAAGGGGAAGAGGAGCGTCACTTGCTCATGCAACTCGCACGTTATTACAGAGAGTACAACGTGGTCGAGTAGAGATAATACTGCTATTAATTTGTGTCTAGGAGCATAATACTGATCCCATAATCCGACCATCTGCATTAACGAACGTCAGGGATCGACAACCACTCCTGCAATTACAAGACACAGTCTCGGCGAGCATAATAAGTATAAAAGTTCGAACGTGAGTTGATTTAGTGTGAACACATAAACCAGCGTGTAGGTTGCTCGTCTTTACTTAGCGAGACGACTACAAAATCCATGTTAGTTTCCCTCGCATTTATTTCCCCGCCTTTTCTAATGAATAGTGGAATATTTTATTAGCTTAGACATTTTCTACAATTTCATTGTGATTTTACAGCTAAATACTCATATTAATTTTTCATAGATACTTTAGTCATATTATTAATTTATTTATTTCCATGATTTATTATCTATACATGTGAAATTTACTTATTATACATGCATGTAATGTGTCAATTTGTGATTAGATAAATTTACATTCATTTACTTTAACTATTTACTTAGTTTAACGTAGAACCAACGTTAAAATAATACTAGGGATATATTTATCTTTTAGTATGTAACCCCCAGATTTATGTGTTAAGTCTACTCTTTAATTAATGGTAACTACAATTCATTTAATGCTCTATTAATATTTCATTGACTTAATTTAGATCCATAGGACACTAATTATTGGAGTCCATTTCACATTAATTTATTTTCCTTCTTTTCATAAAAAAAGGAGGTGGTCCTTCGAAGCTATCGTTTGCATTTAATTTATATGATTATTATTAATATCTAGAGTTAGACTTTTCCACAAGGTCCATTAAAAACTGAGACAGGTCAAATAACTGATAATGACAAAGAGATGTGTAGTATATTTAATAAATAATTTATCTCTTTATTTACTAAAGAAGAAATGAACATTATGCCTTCAGCCGAACAAGTCTATGTGGGTTGGGACGAGGACAGGTTGACTAGTTTAGCAGTTACCAGGGAGGATGTTATTAAACAAATAGTGAAACTCAAGCCAAACAAATCCCCAGAGCCGGACGAAGTGTTTGCCAGGAAACTTAAGGAATGCAGAGAGGAGCTTTCTCAGCTATTGTCTACCATGAAGAAATCCACAAGGGCCGTAATGAGGGTTCGAACCTACGTCCGAGAGGATCCCAGACCACCTTAATCGACTGTGCCACGACATGGTAAAAGAATTGCAACCGGGAGTTGTGGTTTGATCCTCTCGGACATAGGTTCGAACCCTCATCACGGCCCATTGGATTTGTTTATTAGATGCATTACACTATTGTGATTTCTGTGTGTAATTGTCTACCATATTTAATAATTCATTAGTCAGGCAGTGTGCTACAGTCATGGAAGGTTGCTAATGTGGTACCAATTTTCAAGAAAAGAGATAGATCACTTGCGTCAACTATCGGCCAATTAGCTTAACGTCTATTATGGGAAGTTACTTGTATCGATAATTGCAAATACCATTCGTCTTTATCTTAGAAAACATCAATTAATAAATGATTCACAACATGGTTTTACAAATGGCTGTTCACAAATTTGCTATCATTTTATTCCAGCAAAATTGAGGCAGTTGATAGCAGTATGGTAGCCGGAGTAGCAGAAGCAGCCAGAACAGGTGCTTAGAAAGGTTCCATCTAGAGCTCCAAATGCAAAGTGAGGATGAAGAGAGAGACAGTTCCAACAAGAGAAGTTGAGGCTACAACTGCAGATGAAAAATGAAGTAGAAAATGAGAAAGTTAAACTAGAGGTAAAGAAAGAAAAAGAGAAAACCAAAGTTGAGCAGGAAAGAGAGAAAACGAGAAAATTGGAGATAGAAGCAAATAGAGTTTTAGCAGAGCAGAGGATAGAACATGGGATACCTGTAGAGGGGTTCTGGAAGTTCTTCTACTCCCCGATCCTGGCCTCAGGCCACGCTTGACTTGTGATAACTTAATCCAACAGGCTGTTGCTTGGAGCGGCCCACAGGCCCACATATCCACTACAGCCTGGTTGATCGGGCACTTCTTGCAAGAACTTATCTAAGTGCCTAAATGATGATGTGTCTGTATCCACAGAGTCGACGTAGGGCTGCTGTGGTACGAGGACAGTCAGTCTACCTAGGGCAGCCAACAGCTCTCTACTCCATTCTGCTTTATGGAAGCAGTGAGCCACGGCCTGAGAAGAACTGTGTAGTGTTCTACTGTTTGCCTGTGGAGTGGCAGTGACAGAATTCGGCGTACCCGGGACTGGGTAACGGAAGAGACGACTGATAGTAAGGTGCTAAGGAGGAGCATAACCAGTGAGTTGCAAGAAGCTCCTGCCAAGGGTTCGCTACCCATGTATTTGTACGTGAAGAGTCCCAGCAGCGCGAGGCTGAAGTTCTCTGCCAGCACCAGGCTGGAGAGTGATTGTGGGCGTGCACAAAGAGCACCCTGTGAGACTGTGTTTTGGCTGGCCTGTGGCTAGGGTAGACTCGTTGGTGTTTCCCAGTACTGGTTGAGGACGGTACTGTGTTGAGGAAACACAATAGCTAACAAGACTGCATCGATGGAGCATCGAATAGCGCTTAGTGTCCTATGAGAGAGACACTTTTGTACATATTAAGTATAGTAATACTTCTTGTAGCATTAAATGAGGTGATGGGAATGTGATTATATATGAATATATTGATAATTAATGAAGTGTAGTATTCAATGCACCTCCCCCAGTGTGTTTTACTCGCATTACCGAGCTCACTCCTTGAAAGCCACTACTAACTTGGGGTTGGATACCAGAACTTTAATACCACCAGAAAAGAACCCGGTTGCGACCCATTGTGGCCATAACAGAGAGAGAAGATGAGAGAGATAGAAGACAGAGAAAAGAAGACGAGAACAACAGAGAGAGAGAGAGAGAAGAAGAGAGTGAGAAGAGGTAGAGGAAGAGAGAGAGAGAAGAGAGAGACAAAGGAGAGAAGAGAAAAGAAAATAGAGTGAGAGAAGAGAGGGAGAAAAGAGAAGAAGAGAGAGAGAATAAGAGAGAAGGAGAGAGAGAGAGAAAGCAAAGAGTGAAAGAAGAAGGAGAGAGAGAAGAGAGAACAGAAAGGAAGAGAAGAATTGAGAGAGAAAAGAGAGAAGAGAGAGAGAGAGAGAGAGAGAGAGAGAGAGAGAGAGAGAGAGAGAGAGAGAGAGAGAGAGAGAGAGAGAGAGAGAGAGAGAGAGAGAGAAAGAGAGAGATAGAGAAGATGAAAGAGAGAGAGAAGAAGAGAGATGAAGAAGAGAGATGGAGAAGAGAGAAGAGGATAGAGTGAGAGCCCAGCAAACACAAAACGTTTTCAAAACTCTAATATAGGTGTTTCCATAGGTGAACGAATAACTTGCATTGAGAATGCTGCAGGAGAACATTTGAGAAACTTTTACTCCAAAAATCCAAACATATATATTGGTTTTATAATAGAGAATTGCTAAAACTATTTTATTCCAAATGTATTTCAAAAAGTTTTTATGTATTTAAATATAAAATTGATGGTCTTTTTTGTAAAATTTATTAATAAATTGTGAATGATATTTAATGGCTGAATGAAACATTCTAAATACATTTAGTTATTCTCTGAGGCTGTGTGTACTCACCTCACCTATTTGTACTCACCTATTTGTGCTTGCGGGGGTTGAGCTTTGGCTCTTTGGTCCCGCCTCTCAACTGTCAATCAACTGGTGTACAGATTATTGAGCCTACTGGGCTCTATCATATCTACATTTAAAACTGTGTATGGAGTCAGCCTCCACCACATCACTGCCCAACCCGTTCTCGCAAATTTAATAAGTCAATATTGACTTATTAAATATGTGCATAGGTGACATACTTAACATATTAGATACCCTTAAAAAGATTCATTGAAAACAACGACCTTACCTTACCTTTTTAGTATGTTAAGATAAGCATCTTATTGCTTCGTAATTACAATTATTACCTAACCTATAATAGGTATAGGTTAAGTATTAATTGTAATTATGAAGCAATAAGATGCTTATCTTAAGATACTAACAAGGTTAGGTAAGGTCGGTGTTTTCTATGAATCTCTTTAGGGGTATCTATTATGTTTAGTATATCACCTCTGCACGTAGTTAATAAGTCAATATTGACTTTACGAATTTGCGAGAACGGGTTGCACTGCCTAATGCATTCCATCCGTTAACTACTCTGACACTGAAAAAGTTCCTTCTAACGTCTCTGTGGTTCATGTGGGTACTCAGTTTCCACCTGTGTCCCCTTGTTCGCGTCCCACCAGTGTTGAATAGTTTATCCTTGTTTACCCGGTCGATTCCTCTGAGGATTTTGTAGGTTGTGATCATGTCTCCCCTTACTCTTCTGTCTTCCAGTGTCGTAAGGTACATTTCCCGCAGCCTTTCCTCGTAACTCATGCCTCTTAGTTCTGGGACTAGTCTAGTGGCATACCTTTGGACTTTTTCCAGCTTCGTCTTGTGCTTGACAAGGTACGGGCTCCATGCTGGGGCCGCATACTCCAGGATTGGTCTTACATATGTGGTGTACAAGATTCTGAATGATTCCTTACACAGGTTCCTGAACGCTGTTCTGATGTTAGCCAGCCTCGCATATGCCGCAGACGTTATTCTTTTTATGTGGGCTTCAGGAGACAGGTTTGGTGTGATGTCAACTCCTAGATCTTTCTCTCTGCTCGTTTCATTAAGTACTTCATCTCCTATTCTGTATCCTGTGTTTGGCCTCCTATTTCCACCACCTAGTTTCATTACTTTGCATTTACTCGGGTTGAACTTCAACAGCCATTTGTTGGACCATTCACTCAGTCTGTCTAGGTCATCTTGTAGTCTCCTACTATCGTCCTCAGTTTCAATCCTCATAATTTTTGCATCATCGGCAAACATTGAGAGAAACGATTCTATACCCTCTGGAAGATCATTTACATATATCAGAAACAGTATAGGTCCAAGGACTGACCCCGGCGGTACTCCACTCGTAACGTCTCGCCAATCTGAGACCTCACCCCTCACACTGACTCGTTGTCTCCTGTTACTTAGGTACTCCTGTATCCAACGGAGTACCTTCCCTTTCACTCCAGCCTGCATCTCCAGTTTTTTCACTAGCCTCTTGTGTGGCACTGTGTCAAAGGCTTTCTGACAATCCAAAAATATGCAGTCTGCCCACCCTTCTCTTTCTTGCCTTATTTTTGTTGCCTGGTCGTAGAATTCAAGTAACCCTGTGAGGCAGGACCTGCCATTCCTGAATCCATGTTGATGCTGTGTTACAAAGTTCTTTCGCTCCAGGTGCTCCACTAGCTTTCTTCGCACAATCTTCTCCATCATCTGAAGCTCATATCAAGAGGATAACATCAGCAGCATATGCCAGGTTGGCTAACATAAGAACGGCCAGGTTGGCTAACATGTGTGTGTGTGTGTGGTTGTGTGTGTGTGTGGTTGTGTGTGTACTCACCTAGTTGTACTCACCTAGTTGTGTTTGCGGGGGTTGAGCTCTGGCTCTTTGGTCCCGCCTCTCAACCGTCAATCAACAGGTGTACAGATTCCTGAGCCTATCGGGCTCTGTCATATCAACACTTGAAACAGTGTATGGAGTCAGCCTCCACCACATCACCCCCTAATGCATTCCATTAGTGGAATGTGGCTGTGTGTGTGTGTGGGGCTGTATGTGTGTGTGTGTGGTTGTGTGTGTGTGTGTGTGTGTGTGTGTGGCTGAATGTGTGTGTGTGTGTGTGTGTGTGGCTGTGTGTGCACTCACCTAGTTGTGCTTGTGGGGGTTGAGCTCTGGCTCTTTGGTCCCGCCTCTCAACCATCAATCAACAGGTGTACAGGTTCCTGAGCCTACTGGGCTCTATCATATCTACCCTTGAAACTGTGTATGGAGTCAGCCTCCACCACATTGCTTCCTAATGCATTCCATTTGTCAACCACTCTGACACTAAAAAAGTTCTTTCTAATATCTCTGTGGCTCATTTGGGCACTCAGTTTCCACCTGTGTCCCCTAGTGCGTGTGCCCCTTGTGTTAAATACCCTGTCTTTATCAACCCTGTCGATTCCCTTGAGAATCTTGAATGTGGTGATCATGTCCCCCCTAACTCTTCTGTCTTCCAACGAAGTGAGGCTCAATTCCCGTAGTCTCTCCTCGTAGTTCATACCTCTCAGCTCGGGTACTAGTCTGGTGGCAAACCTTTGAACCTTTTCCAGTTTAGTCTTATGCTTGACTAGATATGGACTCCATGCTGGAGCCGCATACTCCAGCATTGGTCTGACATATGTGGTATATAATGTTCTGAAAGATTCCTTACACAAGTTTCTAAAGGCCGTTCTTATGTTAGCCAACCTGGCATATGCTGCTGATGTTATCCTCTTGATATGAGCTTCAGGGGACAGGTCTGGCGTGATATCAACCTCCAGGTCTTTCTCTCTCTCTCTCTGATTCTTGAAGTATTTCATCTCCCAAGTGATACCTTGTATCTGGTCTCCTGCTTCCTACCCCTATCTTCATTACATTACATTTGCTTGGGTTAAACTCTAACAGCCATTTGTTCGACCATTCCTGGTGCTTGTCCAAGTCTTCTTGAAGCCTCAAGCTGTCCTCCTCTGTCTTAATCCTTCTCATAATTTTGGCGTCGTCAGCAAACATTGAGAGGAATGAGTCTATACCCTCTGGGAGGGTATAGAATTTACGTTTTATCAGAAACATTTACGTATATCAGAAATAGGATAGGTCCAAGTACAGAGCCCTGTGGGACTCCACTGCTGACTTCACGCCATTCTGAGGTCTCACCCCTCACTATAACTCTCTGCTTCCTATTGCTTAGGTACTCCCTTATCCACTGGAGCGCCCTACCAGTTACTCCTGCCTGTTTCTCCAGCTTATGCATCAACCTTTTATGGAGTAATGTGTCAAAGGCTTTCCGACAGTCCAAAAAAATGCAGTCCGCCCACCCTTCTCTTTCTTGCTTAATCTTTGTCACCTGATCGTAGAATTCTATCAAGCCTGTAAGGCAAGATTTACCCTCCCTGAACCCATGTTGATGGGTTGTCACGAAGTCTCTTCTCTCCAGATGTGTTACTAGGTTTTTTCTCACAATCTTCTCCATCACCTTGCATGGTATACAAGTTAAGGACACTGGCCTGTAGTTCAGTGCCTTCTGTCTGTCACCCTTTTTAAATATTGGTACTACATTAGCAGTCTTCCAAACTTCTGGTAGGTCTCCCGTTTCCAGTGACCTACTATACACTATGGAGAGTGGCAAGCAAAGTGCTCCTGCACACTCTTTCAATACCCATGGTGAGATTCCATCCGGCCCAACAACTTTTCTCACATCCAGCTCCAATAGGTGCTTCTTGACCTCAGCTCTTGTAATTTCGAACCTTTCCAAGGTCACCTGGTTTGCTGCCACCACTCCTAGCGCCGTGACTTCTCCCTGTTCTATTGTAAAGACCTCCTGAAACCTTTTGTTGAGTTCTTCACACACCTCTTTGTCATTCTCTGTGTACCTGTCCTCGCCCACCCTAAGTTTCATCACCTGTTCCTTCACTGTTGTCTTCCTCCTGATGTGACTGTGTAGTAGCTTTGGTTCGGTCTTGGCTTTATTAGCTATATCATTTTCTTACCTTTTCTCAGCTGCTCTTCTCACACTTACATACTCGTTCCTGGTTCCCTGGTATCTCTCTCTACTTTCTGGTGTTCTGTTATTACGGAAGTTCCTCCATGCCCTTTTGTTCAGCTCCTTTGCTTTCATACATTCCCTATTAAACCACGGATTCTTCCTTTGCTTCTCTGTTTTTTCCTGTTGGGCTGGGACAAACCTGCTTACAGCCTCCTGACACTTTTGGGTGACATAGTCCATCATGTCTTGTACGGACTTGGTTCCGATTTCTGTGTCCCAATGTATATCCCATAGGAATTTATTCATCTCCTCATAGTTTCCCTTTCGGTATGCCAGCCCTTTGTTTCCCAGTTCTTTTTTGGGGGTGATAATTCCTAGCTCAACCAGGTACGCAAAGCTCAATACACTATGATCACTCATTCCCAAGGTGGCTTCCAACTTAACTTCCCTTATGTCCGACTCATTTAGGGTAAATATCAGATCAAGCAAGGCTGGTTCATCCCCTCCTCTCGTTCTTGTCGGTCCCTTGACGTGTTGACTTAGAAAGATTCTTGTCGCCACATCCAGCAGCTTAGCTCTCCATATGTCTGGGCCTCCATGTGGGTCTCTGTTCCCCCAATCTATCTTTCTATGGTTGAAGTCTCCCAAGATTAGTAGCCTGGATCCGTTCCTGCTAGCCACAGAAGCTGCTCTCTCTATTATATTGATGGTGGCCAAGTTGTTTCTATCATATTCCTGTCTGGGTCTTCTGACATTCGGTGGGGGGTTATATATGACTACTACTAAAATTTTCTGTCCTCCAGTTGCTATGGTGCCTGATATGTAGTCACTGAAACCTTCACAGTTCTGAATTACCATCTCTTCGAAACTCCAACCTTTTCTTAGTAGCAAAGCTACACCACCTCCTCCTCTCCCTTCTCTCTCTTTCCTCACTACATAGTAGCCCTGTGGAAACACTGCGTTTGTTATGGTGTTTGTTAGCTTTGTTTCTGTGAGTGCTATTATGTCTGGGTTTTCTTCTAGTGCCCATTCTCCGAGTTCATTTGTTTTATTTGTAATTCCATCTATGTTAGTGTACATTGCCTTGAAGATCACTTTCTTCAGTTCATTTACTTGTCCCTTTCTTGGCGAGCATTCTGCTGGTGTGGGAAGCTTTTCAGTGGGTGAGATGATCTGTGAGGTGGTTTGCAGGGTGTGGCTGTGTGTGTGTGTGGCTGTGTGCGTCTGTGTGTGTGTGTGTGTGTGGCTGTGTGTGTGTGTGTGTGGCTGTGGCTGTGTGTGTGTGGGGGGGGGCTATGAATGTACTCACCTATTTGTACTCACTTATTTGTGCTTGTGGGGGTTGAGCTTTGGCTCTTTGGTCCTGCCTCTCAACTGTCAATCAACTGGTGTACAGATTCCTGAGCCTACTGGGCTCAGGAATCATATCTACATTTAAAACTGTGTATGGAGTCAGCCTCCACCACATCACTGCCTAATGCTTTCCATCCGTTAACTACTCTGACACTGAAAAAGTTCCTTCTAACGTCCCTGTGGCTCATGTGGGTACTCAGTTTGCACCTGTGTCCCCTTGTACGTGTACCGCCAGTGTTGGATAGTTTATCCTTGTTTACCCGGTCGATTCCCCCTGAGGATTTTCTAAGTTGTGATCATGTCTCCCCTTACTCTTCTGTCTTCCAGTGTCCTGAGGAGCATTTCCCGCAGCCTTTCCTCATAACTCAAGCCTCTTAGTTCTGGGAATAGTCTAGTGGCATGCCTTTGAACTTTTTCCAGCTTCGTCTTGTGTTTGACAAGGTACGGGCTCCATGCTGGGGCCGCATACTCAAGGATTGGTCTTACATATGTGGTGTACAAGATTCTGAATGATTCCTTACACAGGTTCCTGAATGCTGTTCTGATGTTAGCCAGCCTCGCATATGCCGCAGACATTATTCTTTTTATGTGGGCTTCAGGAGACAGGTTTGGTGTGATATCAACTCCTAGATCTTTCTCTCTGTGCGTTTCATTAAATTCTTCATCTCCTATTCTGTATCCTGTGTCTGGCCTCCTGTTTCCACTGCCTAGTTTCATTACTTTGCATTAACTCGGGTTGAACTTCAACAGCCATTTGTTGGACCATTCACTCAGTCTGTCTAGGTCATCTTATAGCCTCCTACTATCATCCTCTGTTTCAATCCTCCTCATAATTTTTGCATCATCAGCAAACACTGAGAGAAACGAGTCTATACCCTCTGGGAGATCATTTACATATATCAGAAACAGTATAGATCCAATGACTGACCCCTGCGGGACTCCACTCGTAACATCTCGCCAATCTGAGACCTCACCCCTTACACTGATTCGTTGTCTCCTGTTGCTTAGGTACTCCTTTATCCAATGTACCAATGAAAGGGAGTACCTTCCCTTTCACTCCAGCCTGCATCTCCAGCTTTTTCACTAGCCTCTTGTGTGGTACTGTATCAAAGGCTTTCTGACAATCCAAAAATATGCAGTCTGTCCACCCTTCTCTTTCTTGCCTGATTTGTGTTGCCTGGTCGTAGAATTCAAGTAACCCTGTGAGGCATGACCTGCCATCCCTGAACCCATGTTGATACTGTGTTACAAAGTTCTTTCGCTCCAGATGTTCCACAAGCTTTCTTCACACAAACTTCTCCATCTGCTTGCATGGTATGCAGGTTAGGGACACTGGCCTGTAATTCAGTGCCTCCTGTCTATCCCCTTTCTTATATATCTGGAGTACGTTAGCTACTTTCCAAATTACTGGCAGTTCCCCTGTTGCCAGTGATTTGTTATACTCTATGGAGAGTGACAGGCACAGTTCTTCTGCTCCTTGTTTTAGAATCCAAGGAGAGGTTCCATCTGGGCCTATAGCTTGTGTCACATCCAACTCTAGTAAACACTTCCTTACTTCCCTGCTGGTAATCTTAAACTCTTCCAGTGGTTCCTGGTTAACTATTCCCTCTCTTATCTCTGGAATTTCTCCTTGCTCTAAAGTGAAGACCTCCTGGAATTTCTTATTCAGTTCCTCACACACTTCCTTGTCGTTTGCAGTGAATCCTTCTGCCCCTATCCATAATTTCATAACCTGTTCCTTTACTGTTGTTTTTCTCCTGATGTGGCTATGCAGCAATTTAGGCTGAGTCTTTGCCTTGCTTGCGATGTCATTTTCGTATTGTCTTTCTGCCTGTCTTCTCATCCTGACATATTCATTCCTGGCACTCTGGTACCTTTCTCTGCTCTCAAGTGTCCTGTTATTCATATAGTTTCTCCATGCCCTTTTACTTTGCTGCTTAGCTAGCCTACATCTCTGATTAAACCATGGGTTTCTCATCTTCATTTCACTGTTTTCCTTTTGGATGGGGAGAAACTTGCTTGCTGCTTCCTTCCACTTCTGCGTGATGTAGTCCATCGTGTCTTGGGCCGTCTTTCCCCTGAGCTCTGTTTCCCATGCTATATCTGATAAGAATTTTCTTATCTCCTCATAGTTTCCCTTTCGGTATGCCAACCTTTTGTTTTCAGTATCCCTCCTCGAATTCAATAACCCCTTCTTCAATCAGGTACTCAAACACCAGTACACTGTGGTCGCTTATTCCTACTGGGGCCTCAAAACCGATTTCTCTTATGTTGGAGTCGTTCAGAGTGAAGACTAGGTCGAGTCTCGCTGGTTCGTCATTTCCTCTCATCCTTGTGGGTTCTCTGACATGCTGGGTTAATATGTTTCTAGTCACCACCTCCAATAGTTTGGCTCTCCACGTACCCTCACCTCCATGCGGATCCTTGTTCTCCCAGTCAATCCTTCCGTGACTGAAGTCGCTCATGATGAGCAGGTGGGATCTATTTCTACAGGCAGCAGAGGCTGCCCTCTCAATTATAGTGTTAACTGCCATGTTGTTGTTTTCATACTCTTGACTGGGTCTACTGTCATTTGGTGGAGGGTTATATAATACTGCTACTACTATTCTTGGTCCTCCCATTGTCATGGTGCCTGCTATGTAGTCTCTGAAACCCTCACAGCCCGGGATAGCCATCTTCTTAAAACTCCATTCCTTTCTCATGAGTAGGGCCACTCCGCCTCCTCCCCTACCTTCTCTCTCTTTCCTTATTACTGTGTACTCCTGGGGAAACACGGCATACGTTATGATTCCTGAGAGTTTTGTTTCAGTGAGTCCGATTACATCTGGGTTTACTTCTTGTACTCTTTCCCTTAGTTCACTTACCTTGCTTGTGATCCCATCTATGTTCGAGTACATTACCCTGAAACTGACTCTCTTCTGCTTCTCCTCTGGGGGGGACTTGCAGGATCTGGGGTGAGCGGGAGCTGGGAGGATCTGGTACAGGGAGACTGGTGGAGTAGGAAGGGCTTGGGGGGAGGGGAGAGGGGGAGGGTAAGGGGGTTGGTGAGAGGGGGAGGGTAGGGGGGTGAGTGAGAGGGGAGGGTAGGGGGGGAGAGTGAGAGGGGGAGGGTAGGGGGGAGAGTGATAGGGGAAGGGTTGGGGGAGTGAGAGGGGGAGGGTTGGGGGGGTGGGGGAGCATGGGGGAAGGAGAGGCTTTGGGGGATGGGGGAGAAGGGGGGGCAGAAAAGGGGTGTAGGGATGGGGGGAAAGGGAAGGCTGAGGAAGAGGGGAGGGTTTAGGGGAGTGGTGGAGAGGGGAAGGCTTAGGTAGGGTGGGGGAGAGTGGGAGGCTTAGGGGGGTGGGGGGAAAACGGAGGACTTGGGGGTGGTAAACACGGGAGGGCATGTGGGAGAAGGGAGGAATTGGGGGATGGGGGAGAATGGAGGTCCTGGGGAGAGGGGGTGAGTGGGAGGAGGAGGGTGGGTGGGGGAGGGTGCCCTATGTGGGTACTTAGTGGGGGCTGACAGGAGATGGGGCAGGTAGGGTGTCTGTTGGAGTGGAGCACCACCCACACTAATGTGGGAGTGGTGCTCCACTTCCTGTGGCTGTTGAACTGTTTGAGAAGGGTTCCCCAATCCCCCTCTGGGATTGTAGGGATCGGGGTTGTGGTTCTCTGATTCTCCCTGCGCTTCTTCCTCGCGTCTGCTGCCTGCCTTATCTCTTCCCTTGTCATATCCCTCTGCAGGAATACTTTTTTGAACTTCTGTACATTTGCTAGAGTGTGTGTGTGTGTAGTTGTGTGTGTGTGTGTGTGTGTGTGTGTGTGGCTGTGTGTGTATATGTGTGGTTGTGTGAGGGCGCGTGTCTATGTGTATGTGTGTTTGGCTGTGTGTATGTGTGTGTGTGTGTGTTTGACTGTGTGTGTGTGTGTGTGTGTTTGACTCTGTGTGTGTATGTGTGGCTACACTCACCTAGTTGTACTCACCTAGTTGTGCTTGCGGGGGTTGAGCTCTGGCTCGTTGGTCCCGCCTCTCAACCGTCGATCAACAGGTGTACAGATTCCTGATCCTACTGGGCTCTATCATATCTACACATGAAACTGTGTATGGAGTCAGCCTCCACCACATCACTTCCTAATGCATTCCATTTGTCAACCACTCTGACACTAAAAAGTTCTTTCTAATATCTCTGTGGCTCATTTGGGCACTCAGTTTCCACCTGTGTCCCCTTGTGTTAAATAGTCTATCTTTATCTACCCTATCAATTCCTTTCAGAATTTTGAATGTGGTGATCATGTAACACGAACTGCCACCATTGTAACACGGGTGTCGTTCTTTCTCTATTTTAATCTGCTTTTACCTGCACCCGGTCCTTAATCTTTATTTGCTTCTCAAACCAAGGGACCCCCAGAGCTATACTTGAGCCGACCCCACGCCATGTGGTCTTAAGCCGTTGACCGACTTAAGATTCTACAACCTTATGACGTGAAAACCGACTTCTAGCAAACCTCTAGAATCGCCTTGCGCTGCCACCACCAGACCATTACCACTGAGCAATGATCGAGGTCTGGATCGATCATGCTAATCAATAAACCTTAGGGCTTGATCCCCACTAGTAATATATGAAATTGGATGTACGTTAAGTGTGGAATTAATTAAAATCAAAAGGGATAATGAATTCTGATTCGGTGTTAGAATCGGCGCCCAACTCGACTCGGCCTCTTAGGCTACACACGCGGTACGGGACAATATACATAAATTACATAAAATGGAAATTAATAAAAAAGACAATTTAATAGCTAAATGGTTTATTCAAAAACTAAACAAATCTAAATCAAAACACTCCCTGGCTTAACACTTCCTACCTGAATCGGCAATGAGTTGAACTACTGCCCTATACCAAACTCTTATAGCACTCTACCTCGAGGCGACCAGCTAGATGTTAGTGCTAGGTCTTGGGGCCAATGATTGAGGCCACCTGCCCGGGCCGCTCCTGGAACCACACTGTCCTTCCCACATGCTCCTCTACCCAGAAGCCAGAGCAGAGTATTCTTCCGCCTAGTTTACTAAGTTACTAGTAAGGCTTAAGTTTAACAACTAACCTCTGTTGTACTGACCGACCCAGATTGGTTGAATTTTTTTAACTGAAGTTAATTACACTAGCATCTAGGGAAGAGCTATTTCCGTTTACAAAATGGCTATTTGATCGTTTACAAAATGGCTATTTGATCGTTTACAAAATGGCTATTTGAGAAATAGTGGACGTTGAAACTCTGTTGACCTGTGACTTTAGGTCGGCCAAATTGTTCCAGCCCAAGTCTAGTCCTGCTAGTAACGTCACTGATGGTGACTTAACTCATTATCCTAACAATCAGGATACTCTTGATACTATAAACAGGAATATTATACAATTTGAATGAAGACTAATTTCTCTTAATTACTGAATAATGTGGAATAATTCATTATACGGAATTGTGAACAAAGGCAGCAGTTATTTTCACCGCCAATCCCCCCCGGGGATTCGACCATGTGCTTGGGGTCAGGTCCTACCCGTGGTTTCTAGAACCTTCTGGATCATATCTACAACAAATAGTTTGTTACAATCATGTCCCCCCTAACTCTTCTGTCTTCCAGCGAAGTGAGGTTTAATTCCCGTAGTCTCTCCTCGTAGCTCATACCTCTCCGCTCGGGTACTAGTCTGGTGGCAAACCTTTGAACCTTTTCCAGTTTAGTCTTATCCTTGACTAGATATGGACTCCATGCTGGGGCTGCATACTCCAGGATTGGCCTGACATATGTGGTATACAAAGTTCTGAATGATTCTTTACACAAGTTTCTGAATGCCATTCGTATGTTGGCCAGCCTGGCATATGCCGCTGATGTTATCCTCTTGATATGTGCTGCAGGAGACAGGTCTGGCGTGATATCAACCCCCCAAGTCTTTTTCTTTCTCTGACTCCTGAAGAATTTTCTCTCCCAGATGATACCTTGTATCTGGCCTCCTGCTCCCTGGGAGCCGGTCGGCCGAGTGGACAGCACGCTGGACTTGTGATCCTGTGATCCCGGGTTCGATACCGGGCGCCGGCGAGAAACAATGTGCAGAGTTTCTATCACCCTATGCCCCTGTTACCTAGCAGTAAAATAGGTACCTGGTTGTTACTCAGCTGTCACGGGCTGCTTCCTGGGGGTGGAGGCCTGGTCGAGGACCGGGCCGCGGGGACACTAAAGCCCCGAAATCATCTCAAGATAACCTCAAGATAACCCTACACCTATCTTCATTACATTACATTTGGTTACGTTAAACTCTAACAACCATTTGTTCGGCCATTTCTTCAGCTTGTCTAGGTCTTCTTGAAGCCTCAAACAGTCCTCTTCTGTCTTAATCCTTCTCATAATTTTAGCATCGTCCACAAACATTGAGAGAAATGAATCTATACCCTCCGGGAGATCATTTACATATATCAGAAACAAGATAGGACCGAGTACAGAGCCCTGTGGGACTCCACTGGTGACTTCACGCCAATCGGAGGTCTCACTTCTCACCGTAACTCTCTGCTTCCTATTGCTTTAGTACTCCCTTATCCACTGCAGCACCTTACCAGCTACACCTGCCTGTCTCTCCAGCTTATGTACCAGCCTGTTATATGGTACTGTGTCAAAGGCTTTCCAACAATCCAAGAAAATGCAGTCCGCCCAGTTTTAAGTTTAAAACTTAAGAAAGTTTAAAACTTTCTTGCTTAATCTTTGTCACCTGGTCGTAGAATTCAATTAAGCCAAACAGGCAAGATTTACCCTCCCTGAACCCATGTTGGCGATTTGCCACGCAGTCCCTTCTCTCCAGATGTGAAACCAGGTTTTTTCTCACGATCTTCTCCATCACCTTGCAAGGTATACAAGTCAAGTTCAGTGCCTCTTTCTGTCACCCTTTTTGTATATTGGGACCACATTCGCCGTCTTCCATTTTTCTGGTAGGTCTCCCATCTCCACTGACCTACTATACACTATGGAGAGTGGCAAGCAAAGTGCCTCTGCACACTCTTTCAGTACCCATGGCGAGATCCCTTCTGGACCAACAGCCTTTCTAACATCTAGATCCAGCAGGTGTCTCTTGACCTCCTCTCTCGTAATTTCGAACCCTTCCAAAGCCGCCTGGTTTACTTCCCTTTCTCCTAGCACAGTGACCTCACCTTGTTCTGTTTTGAAGACCTCCTGGAACCTCTTGTTCAGTTCTTCACAGGTGAGCTGTGTGTGTGTGTGTGTGTGTGTGTGTGTGTGTGTGTGTGTGTGTGTGTGTGTGTGTGTGTGTGTGTGTGTGTGTGTGTGTGTGTGTGTGTGTGTGTGTGTGTGTGTGTGTGTGTGTGTGTGTTTGTGTGGCTGTGTGTGTACTCACCTAGTTGTACTCACCTAGTTGTGTTTGCGGGGGTTGAGCTCTGGCTCTTTGGTCCCGCCTCTCAACCGTCAATCAACAGGTGTACAGATTCCTGAGCCTATCGGGCTCTGTCATATCTACACTTGAAACTGTGTATGGAGTCAGCCTCCACCACATCACCCCCTAATGCATTCCATTTGTCAACCACTCTGACACTAAAAAAGTTCTTTCTAATATCTCTGTGGCTCATTTGGGCACTCAGTTTCCACCTGTGTCCCCTTGTGCGTGTTCCCCTTGTGTTAAATAGACTGTCTTTATCTACCCTATCAATCCCCTTCAGAATCTTGAATGTGGTGATC
Organism: Procambarus clarkii; assembly: GCF_040958095.1. NCBI lineage: Eukaryota > Metazoa > Arthropoda > Malacostraca > Decapoda > Cambaridae > Procambarus > Procambarus clarkii. The sequence goes on from NC_091157.1 coordinate 16,377,150, forward strand.
ATGTCCCCCCTAACTCTTCTGATGTGTGTGTGTGTGTGTATGTGTGGATGTGTGTGTGTGTGTATGTGTGTGTGTGTGTGTGTTGTCTGTGAGTGAGTGTGTGTGTACTCACCTATTTGTGCTTGCGGGGGTTGAGCTTTGGCTCTTTGGTCCCGCCTTGTGTGTGTTTGGCTGTGTGTGTGTGTATGGCTATGTGTATGTGGCTGTGTGTGCGGCTGTGTGTGTATGTTTGTGTGTGCCTGTGTGTGTGTGTGTGTGTGTGTGTGTGTGTGTGTGTGTGTGTGTGTGTGTGTGTGTGTGTGTGTGTGTGTGTGTGTGTGTGTGTGTGTGTGTATACTCACCTAATCGTACTCACCTAATTGTACTCACCTAATTGTGCTTGCGGGGGTTGAGCTTTGGCTCTTTGGTCCCGTCAATCAACTGGTGTACAGATTCCTGAGCCTACTGGGCTCTATCATATCTACATTTGAAACTGTGTATGGAGTCAGCCTCCACCACATCACTTCCTAGTGCATTCCATTTACTAACTACTCTGACACTGAAAAAGTTCTTTCTGATGTCTCTGTGGCTCATTTGGGTACTCAGCTTCCACCTGTGTCCCCCTTGTTCGCGTCCCTCCAGTGTTGAATAGTTCATCCTTGTTTACCCGGTCGATTCCCCTGAGGATTTTGTAGGTTGTGATCATGTCCCCCCTTACTCTTCTGTCTTCGAGTGTCGTAAGGTGCATTTCCCGCAGCCTTTCCTCATAACACATGCCTCTTAGTTCTAGGATTAGTCTAGTAGCATACCTTTGGACTTTTTCCAGCTTCGTCTTGTGCTTGACAAGGTACGGGCTCCATGCTGGGGCCGCATACTTCAGGATTGGTCTTACATATGTGGTGTACAAGATTCTGAATGATTCCTTACACAGGTTCCTGAACGCCGTTCTGATGTTAGCCAGCCTCGCATATGCCGCAGACGTTATTCTCTTTATGTAGGCTTCAGGAGGCAGGTTTGGTGTGATATCAACTCCTAGATCTTTCTCTCTGTCTGTTTCATTAAGTACTTCATCTTCTATTCTGTATCCTGTGTCTGCCCTCCTGTTTCCACTGCCTAGTTTCATTACTTTGCATTTACTCGGGTTGAACTTCAACAGCCATTTGTTGGACCATTCACTCAGTCTATCTAAGTCATCTTGTAGCCTCCTACTATCATCCTCTGTTTCAATCATCCTCATAATTTTTGCATCGTCGGCAAACATTGAGAGGAACGAATCTATACCCTCTGGGAGATCATTTACATATACCAGAAACAGTATAGGTCCAAGTACTGACCCCTGCGGGACTCCACTTGTAACGTCTCGCCAATCTGAGACCTCACCCCTCACACAGACTCGTTGTCTCCTGTTGCTTAGGTACTCCTCTATCCACCGGAGTACCTTCCCTCTCACTCCAGCCTGCATCTCCAACTTTCGCACTAGCCTCTTGTGTGGTACTGTATCAAAGGCTTTCTGACAATCCAAAAATATGCAGTCTGCCCACCCTTCTCTTTCTTGCCTTATTTTTGTTGCCTGGTCGTAGAATTCAAGTAACCCTGTGAGGCAGGACCTGCCATCCCTGAACCTATGTTGATGCTGTGTTACAAAGTTCCTTCGCTCCAGATGCTCCACTAGTTTTTTTCGCACAATCTTCTCCATCAGCTTGCATGGTATGCAGGTTAGGGACACTGGCCTGTAGTTCAGTGCCTCCTGTCTATCCCCTTTCTAGTATATCGGGACTACGTTAGCTGCTTTCCAAATATTATGACAGTTTCCCTGTTGCCAGTGATTTGTTATACACTATGGAGAGTGGTAGGCACAGTTCTCTTGCTCCTTCCTTTAGAACCCAAGGGGAGATTCCATCTGGGCCTATAGCCTTTGTCACATCCAACTCTAGTAAACACTTCCTTACTTCCCCGCTGGTAATCTCAAAGTCTTCCAGTGGTTCCTGGTTAGCTATTCCCTCTCTTACCTCTGGAATTTCTCCTTGCTCTAAAGTGAAGACCTCCTGGAATTTCTTATTCAATTCCTCACACACGCCCTTGTCATTTGTAGTGAATCCTTCCGCCCCTATCCTTAATTTCATAACCTGTTCCTTTACTGTTGTTTTTCTCCTGATGTGGCTATGCAACAATTTAGGCTGAGTCTTTGCCTTGCTTGCGATGTCATTTTCGTATTGTCTTTCTGCCTCTCTTCTCATCCTGACATATTCATTCCTGGCATTCTGGTATCTTTCTCTGCTCTCCAGTGTCCTGTTATTCCTATAGTTTCTCCATGCCCTTTTACTTTGCTGCTTAGCTAGCCTACATCTCTGATTAAACCATGGGTTTCTCATTTTCATTTCTCTGTTTTCCTTTTGGACTGGGACAAACTTGTTTGCTGCGTCCTTGCACTTCTGCGTGATGTAATCCATCATATCTTGGGCCGTCTTTCCCCTGAGCTCTGTTTCCCATGCTATATCTGTTAGGAATTTTTTTATCCCCTCATAGTTTCCCTTTCGGTATGCTAACCTTTTGGTTTCGGTATCCCTCCTCGAGTTCAATAACCCTTCTTCAATCAAGTACTCAAACACCAGTACACTGTGGTCGCTCATTCCTACTGGGTCCTCAAAACCGATTTCTCTAATGTCGGAGTCGTTCAGAGTGAAGACTAGGTCGAGTCTCGCTGGTTCGTCTTTGCCTCTCATCCTTGTGGGTTCTCCAACATGCTGGGTTAAAAAGTTTTTAGTCACCACCTCCAATAGTTTGGCTCTCCACGTAACCTCGCCTCCATGCGGTTCCTTGTTCTCCCAGTCAATCCTTCCGTGATTGAAGTCGCCCATGATGAGCAGGTGGGATCTATTTCTACAGGCAGCAGAGGCTGCCCTCTCAATTATAGTGTTAACTGCCATGTTGATGTTTTCATACTCTTGACTGGGTCTTCTGTCATTTGGTGGAGGGTTGTATATTACTGCTACTACTATTCTTGGTCCTCCCATTATCATAGTGCCTGCTATGTAGTCTCTGAACTCCTCACAGCCCGGGATGGCCATCTCCTTAAAACTCCATTCCTTTCTCATGAGTAGAGCCACTCCGCCTCCTCCCCTACCATCCCTCTCTTTCCTTATTACTGTGTACTCCTGGGGAAACACGGCATTCGTTATGGTTCCAGAGAGTTTTGTTTCAGTGAGTCCAATTACATCTGGGTTCACTTCTTGTGCTCTTTCCCTTAGTTCACTTGTCTTGCTTGTGATCCCATCTATGTTCGAGTACATCACCCTGAAACTGACTCTCTTCTGCTTCTCCTCTAGGGGGGGGACCTTTTTGATCTGGGGTGAGTGGGAGCTGGGGGGACCTGGCACGGGGAGACTGGTGGAGGGTGGGCTTGGGGGGGTGGGGTAGAGGGGGAGGGTAAGGGGAATGGGTAAGAGGGGGAGGGTAAGGGGGGTGAGAGAGGGAGGGTTGGGGAAGCATGGGGGGGGGAGGAGAGGTTTTGGGGGATAGGGGAGATGGGGGGGGGCTTGGGGGGGGGGAGAAGAGGGTGGAGGGCTTGGGGGGTGTGGTGGAAAAAGGAGGGCTGAGGTGGGTGAGGAAGAGGGGAGGGTTTAGGGGAGTGGGGGAGAGGGGAAGACTTAGGTGGGGTGGGGGAGAGTAGGGGGCTTAGGGGGGCGGGGGAGAAGGGAGGGCTTGGGGGTGGGAGAGACAGGAAGGCATGTGGGAGAAGGGAGGGCTTGGGGGATGGGGGAGAAGGGAGGTCCTGGGGTGAGGGGTGAGTGGGAGGAGGGGGGTGAGTGGGAGGAGGGGGGTGGGTGGTGCGAGGGTGCCCTAGGTGGGTACTTAGTGGGGGGCTGACAGGGTGATGGGGCAGGTTGGGTGTCTATTGGGTAGAATATGGGGGTGGTGCCCCAATCCCTGTGGCTGTTGCACTGTTTGAGGAGGTTTCTCCACTTCCCTCTGGGATTGTAGGGTTCGGGGTTGTGGTACTCTGAATCCTCTCTCTCTCCCTGCCCTCCTTCCTCCAGTCTGCTGCCTGTATTCTCTCTTCCCTTGTCATATCCCTCTGCAGGAATACTTTTTTGAACTTCGGAACATTTGCTAGACCGCTCTTCCTTGCTAACAGTTCCTCTTTCGTGATTTCGCTCATGAATACCACCTTTATCATTCGTTCCCTGTCCTTGTTGAACTTTCCAAGCCTGAAAACCTTTTCAACATTTTGGTCAGTTCCCTCCATCCTTACCTGTTTAAGGATCTCGGTAACTGCGTTTTTGTCCTTGTCTCTCCGCTCCTTTGGGCTGGTCCCTGTTTGCTCTTTAATGCCTGCTACTAATACTGCTCTTTTTCTCTCTATCAGCCGGCTAGTACATCTAGCTGCTTCCTGAGAGGAAGCCACTTCCATGGCAACTTCCTTAACGGCAGTCCTAGCTTCAGGGCTCATTTTAAGTATTTCAGCAAATGAGAGCTGAGGTGTGGAGGTCCCCTCCACAGTAGCATTCCTGTCTCCCTGAGGCACGGTTTGTGTCTGGTATTGTGGAGAAGTCTCCTTCAGGCTTCTTATCCTTTGCTGCCCTTAGTTCAACTTGCAGGTTGGCAACTGTCTCCCTCATTGACCTCAGTTCTT
>NC_091157.1:16386761-16439261 GCF_040958095.1 Procambarus clarkii
CTGTAAACATATCATTTACGTAAATTAGAAAGAGGATTGGTCCCAGCACCGATCCTTGAGGTACTCCACTTGTTACTGTTCGCCAGTCCGACTTTTCGCCCCTTACCATTACCCTCTGGCTCCTTCCTGTTAGGTAGTTCTTCACCCATACTAGGGCCTTTCCGCTTACTCCTGCCTGCCTCTCAAGTTTGTATAGCAGTCTCATGTGCGGTACCGTATCAAAGGCCTTTTGGCAGTCAAGAAATATGTAGTCTGCCCAGCCTTCTCTGTCCTGCCTTATCCTTGTTACTTTATCATAGAATTCTAAAAGGTTTGTTAGGCATGATTTCCCTGTCCAGAACCCATGTTGGTGCTTGTTTACAAACCCAATGCTCTCCAGGTGCTCAACAAGTCTTAGCCTAATTATTCTTTCAAGTATTTTGCAGGGGATGCTTGTCAGTGATACGGGTCTGTAGTTAAGTGCCTCCTCCCTATCACCCTTTTTGAAAATCGGTACGACATTTGCCTCCTTCCAGCAACTGGGCAATTCTCCCGACATAAGTGACTCATTAAAGATCATTGCCAGAGGCACGCTGAGAGCCTGCGCTGCCTCTTTGAGTATCCACGGTGATACTTTGTCTGGTCCAACAGCTTTATTTGCATCCAGTGTTGTCAACTGTTTCATTACATCCTCTGCTGTCACCTCTATATCCGATAGTCTTTCATCTTGGGTAATCTCTTCTAACAATGGGAGCTGCTCAGGCTCGGTTGTGAACACTCCATGGAATTTTGCATTCAGTACCTCGCAGATTTCCTTGTCGCTTTCTGTATATGCCCCTTCTGTTTTCCTCAGTCTTGTCACTTGGTCATTTACCGACATCTTCCTTCTTATATGGCTATGTAGTAATTTTGGTTGCTTTTTCGCTTTGACTGCAATATCGTTCTCATAATTTTTTTCCGACACTCGTCTTATGTTAATGTAATCATTCCTAGCTCTGTTACATCTAATCCTGTTGTCCTCTGTCCTTTGTCTTCTGTACTTCCTCCACTCCCTCCTGCTTCTCACCTTTGCTTCCTGACACTGTCTATTAAACCATGGGTTATTATATTCCCTCCTGCTTTTTTCCTTTATTGTTGGAATAAATCTATCTTCAGCCTCCTTGCATTTCAATATGACTTGGTTCATCATACCTTGCACTGTTTTTCCTCTAAGTTCTTCCTCCCACTGCACTTCTCCCAGGTAGTCCCTTATCCTTCTGTAGTCCCCTTTTCTGTAATCAAGTCTCCTTTCCCGGACCTCTTGTCCTTTGGTCACAATTTTAAGCTCCATCATGTAGTCAAAGACTAGGACACAATGGTCACTAGCTCCTAGTGGTATTTCATGTTCCAACTGCTCGATGTCTTCTACATTCTGAGTGATAATGAGATCTAATAGGCTGGGCGTATCCCCTCCTCTTTCCCTAGTATCTTCTTTCACATGCTGTGTTAGGAAATTCCTGTCAATAACGTCTACCAGCTTCGCTCCCCAGGTCTCCTCCCCGCCATGGGGATTCCTCGTTTCCCAATTTATCTCTCCGTGATTTAGGTCCCCCATGACCAGCAGCTTCGCTCTCATTCTATGCGCTAAAGTTGCTGCCCTCTGCAGTTCATCCATACATGTCTTGTTGCTGTCCTCGTACTCCTGCCTGGGCCTTCTACTGTTTGGTGGGGGATTGTAGAGTATCAAGATTACAATCTTCTTCCCATCCACTGTCAGAGTTCCATGTATGAAGCTTGTGCTTTCATTGGTACCCGGATTTTCCAGCTCATCAAACTTCCATTTCCGCTTTATTAGTAGTGCCACTCCTCCTCCCTGTCTCTGTGTCCTTTCTTTTCTTATCACCTGGTACCCCTCTGGAAAGATTGCATCCGAGATCATGCCATTTATTTTAGTTTCCACTATTGCCACTATGTCTGGGTCTGCCTCACTAACTCTTTCTTTTATCTCTTCTGCTTTATTGGCTACCCCATCAGCATTGGTGTACCAAACCTTGAGACTCTTCTTGGAAACTCGGGTGTCAGAGTTCCCCCTTTCACCAGGGGTCTGGGGGGAACTGGGGGGTGTCTGGGGGGCAAGTGGGGGCTGTGGGGGTGAGTGGGGGGGTGCTAGGGGGGTGCCTGGGAGTGCCTGGTAGGCGAATGGGGTCTGGGCATCTAGGGGGGTAGGAAGGGCATAATGGGTCTGAAAGTTAGGGGTCTGAATAGCATAGGGGGGTTGAGAAATAGAGTGAGACTGAGAGTCAGATAGAGGTTGAGAGGTTGGGGGGAAGAGGGATACTGAGGGCGGAGAGCTGAGATGAGAATGGAGCATGGGCGCTGGGAGTGGAAGAGAGGGTATATTAGTTAGGGGGGAATCGGGGGTAGGTGGGGGTTTTGGGGTAGAAGAGGGGAAGAGGGAGATGGGGGAAGGTGTTAGGGGGTCACAAGGTGCGGGGGTTAAATGTGGGCTGGAGGTGCATAGGAGGGGTGAGGGTTGGGTGGGGTTTGGGGGTGAGTGGAAGAGGGGTGCAGTGGAAGCTGGGATGGAGTAGATGGAATTGAAGTCAATGGGGTAGAAGGGGCAGGGGAGTGGGAAGGGGTATTTGGGGAGGGGGGATGGGAAGGTGGGTTTGGGGAGGGCATGGCTTGACCCACTGGGGTCGCTGACAAGTGTGATGTAGCAGGGGCAGGGGAATCGTTGTGGAGGTACAAATGTGGAAGGGGCAGGGGGGTTGTGGGAGGCTGAGGCAGGGGGGATGTATAGGAGGGCTGAGTTGGGGAGGATGCGACCTGGGAGGTGACCTGGGAGGTGCCCTGGGAGGTGACCTGGGATGTGACCTGGGAGGTGAGACTACCTGAGAGACTATTTCGGTGTCGTTGTTGCCATCTATTTTTGTGGGCTGTTTGCTCATCTTTCGTCATAAACCTCTCTATAAACACATTGTAATGGGTTTCACTTCCTCTGAGTAAATGCTTGCTCCTCATTATGTACTCCACTGCCTCCTCATTGGAGAATTGCACCAGAACAGGTCTATTCTTGGTACAATTGTAAGGTCCAACCCGTCGATTGATATCCACCTCGCGCTCTGCCATCTCTGCTCCAATACACCTCAATATCTCGTGCAATTCGTATTTTTCTGTTTCTATTCTCTCTTGTCTTGTTGGTGCCCTAGATTCGAATAATCCATGTATTATAATAGACCGTCTCCTCAGTAATTCATTGTCATGCTGGTAGCCTGTCCCCTGGGGATTCCCCATCCCAACCGCAGTCACTAACCCATCCCCCATTACTCCTCTATCCTTAGCCATGCTGCTAATCCTTCCTAATTCGTTTGTGATACGAGCACATTCCCTCTCCCAGTCCTCTCTTCCCTTCCTAATCTCTTCCTGAACATAGAGCATAAATTCTTGTTTCTGCCTCTCTACCGCATCCTGTATTTGCTGAAATACCTCACTTTTAATCCCCTGGATTAGATCCTCCAACCAATCACTCCTTCTCTCTACAAATTTCCCTATTAATTTGTCTATAAATCTGTCCTCCTCCTCATCCCTGCTGGTGATTGACCTTGAACCCCTTCTAGTCATTGCAGTAACAATCTAGCCAAAAAGGCGCTCCTCAATACCTTGCACAATCTGCCAACACAATAGGTGAGTGAATCTCCAATCGTCGTCCCACGTGATGGTAGAAGGGTTGCTGCCGGGAGGTGAGGTCACGCGGTCAGAGGTCGGTGATGTCTGCTGCTTCCACACTGCACAGTATTTCCTCAACTATTTTGAATTACGCTAATTAAACTGTTTTTCTTCACTACCTTATGGCTCTGGTCAAAACCCAAGGTTTTTTCATTCACTTGTACATTCACTTATAGTCTTTTTCACTTCGAAGTTGCCTGATTACCCCTCCCACTCCACTAGTGACCCAGGAGCTCCCAACCCACGTCCACCCAACACGATGGTCACAAGACAAGTGTGTGTGTGTGTGCCTGTGTGTGTGTGTAATTACCTAAGTGTAGTTACAGGATGAGAGCTACACTCGTGGTGTCCTGTCTTCCCAGCACTCTTTTTCATATAACGCTTTCAAACTACTGACGGTCTTGGCCTCCACCACCTTCTCACCTAACTTGTTCCAACCGTCTACCATTCTGTTTGCGAAAGTGAATTTTCTTATATTTCTTCGGCATCTGTGTTTAGCTAGTTTAAATCTATGACCTCTTGTTCTTAAAGTTCCAGGTCTCAGGAAATCTTCCCTATGGATTTTATCAATTCCTGTTACTATTTTGTATGTAGTGATCATATCACCTCTTTTTCTTCTGTCTTCTCCACAACTCACACCACACCACTACCACGCCTCACACCACGCCTCACACCACGCCTCACACCACGCCTCACACCACGCCACTACCACGCCTCACCACGCCTCACACCACACCTCACACCACAACTCACACCACACCACTACCACGCCTCACACCACACCACTACCACGCCTCACACCACGCCACTACCACGCCTCACACCACGCCACTACCACGCCTCACACCACGCCACTACCACGCCTCACACCACGCCACTACCACACCTCACACCACGCCACTACCGCACCTCACACCACGCCTCACACCACGCCTCACTCCACGCCACTACCACGCCTCACACAACGCCTCACACCACGCCACTACCACGCCTCACACCACGCCTCACTCCACGCCACTACCACGCCTCACACAACGCCTCACACCACGCCACTACCACGCCTCACACCACGCCACTACCACGCCTCACACCACACCTCACACCACGCCACTACCGCGCCTCACACCACGCCACTACCACGCCTCACACCACGCCACTACCACGCCTTACACCACGCCACTACCACGCCTCACACCATGCCACTACCATGCCTCACACCACGCCACTACCGCGCCTTACACCACGCCACTACCATGCCTCACACCACGCCACTACCACGCCTCACACCACGCCACTACCACGCCTCACACCACGCCACTACCACGCCTCACACCACGCCACTACCACGCCTCACACCACGCCTCACTCCACGCCACTACCACGCCTCACACAACGCCTCACACCACGCCACTACCACGCCTCACACCACGCCTCACTCCACGCCACTACCACACCTCACACCACACCACTACCACGCCTCACACCACGCCACTACCACGCCTCACACCACGCCACTACCACGCCTCACACCACGCCTCACTCCACGCCACTACCACGCCTCACACAACGCCTCACACCACGCCACTACCACGCCTCACACCACGCCTCACTCCACGCCACTACCACACCTCACACCACACCACTACCACGCCTCACACCACGCCACTACCACGCCTCACACCACGCCACTACCACGCCTCACACCACGCCACTACCACGCCTCACACCACGCCACTACCATGCCTCACACCACGCCACTACCGCGCCTCACACCACGCCACTACCACGCCTCACACCACGCCACTACCACGCCTCACACCACGCCACTACCACGCCTCACACCACTACCACGCCTCACATCATGCCACTACCACGCCTCACACCACGCCACTACCACGCCTCACACCATGCCACTACCACGCCTCACACCACTACCACGCCTCACACCATGCCACTACCACGCCTCACACCACGCCACTACCACGCCTCACACCACGCCACTACCACGCCTCACACCACTACCACGCCTCACACCACGCCACTACCACGCCTCACACCACGCCACTACCGCGCCTCACACCACGCCACTACCACGCCTCACACCACGCCACTACCACGCCTCACACCACGCCACTACCACGCCTCACACCACGCCACTACCACGCCTCACACCACGCCACTCCCACGCCTTACACCACGCCACTACCACGCCTCACACCACGCCACTACCACACCTCACACCACGCCACTACCACGCCTTACACCACGCCACTACCACGCCTCACACCTCGCCACTACCACGCCTCACACCACGCCACTACCATGCCTCACACCACGCCACTACCACGCCTCACACCACGCCACTACCACGCCTCACACCACGCCACTACCACGCCTCACACCACGCCACTACCATGCTTCACACCACGCCACTACCACGCCTCACACCACACCACTACCATGCCTCACACCACGCCACTACCACGCCTCACACCACGCCACTACCACGCCTCACACCACGCCACTACCATGCCTCACACCACGCCACTACCACGCCTCACACCACACCACTACCATGTCTCACACCACGCCACTACCACGCCTCACACCACGCCACTACCATGCCTCACACCACGCCACTACCACGCCTCACACCACGCCACTACCATGCCTCACACCACGCCACTACCACGCCTCACACCACGCCACTACCATGCCTCACACCACGCCACTACCATGCCTCACACTATACCACTACCATGCCTCACACCACGCCACTACCACGCCTCACACCACGCCACTACCACACCTCACACCACGCCACTACCATGCCTCACACCACGCCACTACCACGCCTCACACCACGCCACTACCACGCCTCACACCACGCCACTACCACACCTCACACCACGCCACTACCGCGCCTCACACCACGCCACTACCGCGCCTCACACCACGCCACTACCACACCTCACACCACGCCACTACCACGCCTCACACCACGCCACTACCACACCTCACACCACGCCACTACCACGCCTCACACCACGCCACTACCACGCCTCACACCACGCCACTACCACGCCTCACACCACGCCACTACCACGCCTCACACCACGCCATTACCACGCCTCACACCACACCTCACACCACGCCACTACCGCGCCTCACACCACGCCACTACCGCGCCTCACACCACGCCACTACCACGCCTCACACCATGCCACTACCATGCCTCACACCATGCCACTACCATGCCTCACACCATGCCACTACCATGCCTCACACCACGCCACTACCACGCCTCACACCACTACCACGCCTCACACCACGCCACTACCACGCCTCACACCACTACCACGCCTCACACCACGCCACTACCACGCCTCACACCACGCCACTACCACGCCTCACACCACACCACTACCATGCCTCACACCACGCCACTACCACGCCTCACACCACGCCACTTCCATGCCTCACACCACGCCACTACCATGCCTCACACCACGCCACTACCACGCCTCACACCACTACCACGCCTCACACCACGCCACTACCACGCCTCACACCACGCCACTACCACGCCTCACACCACGCCACTACCACGCCTCACACCACGCCACTACCACGCCTCACACCACGCCACTACCACGCCTCACACCACGCCACTACCATGCCTCACACCACGCCACTACCACGCCTCACACCACGCCACTACCACGCCTCACACCACGCCACTACCACGCCTCACACCACACCACTACCATGCCTCACTCCACGCCACTACCACGCCTCACACCACGCCACTACCACGCCTCACACCACGCCACTACCACGCCTCACACCACGCCACTACCACGCCATTACCACGCCTCACACCACGCCACTACCACGCCTCACACCACGCCACTACCACGCCTCACACCATGCCACTACCACGCCTCACACCACGCCACTACCACGCCTCACACCACGCCACTACCACGCCTCACACCACGCCACTACCATGCCTCACACCACGCCACTACCACGCCTCACACCACGCCACTACCACGCCTCACACCATGCCACTACCACGCCTCACACCACGCCACTACCACGCCTCACACCACGCCACTACCATGCCTCACACCACGCCACTACCACGCCTCACACCATGCCACTACCACGCCTCACACCACGCCACTACCACGCCTCACACCACGCCACTACCACGCCTAACACCATGCCACTACCACGCCTCACACCACACCACTACCACGCCTCACACCACGCCACTACCACGCCTCACACCACACCACTACCACGCCTCACACCACGCCACTACCATGCCTCACACCACACCACTACCACGCCTCACACCACGCCACTACCCCGCCTCACACCACGCCACTACCATGCCTCACACCACACCACTACCACGCCTCACACCACGCCACTACCACGCCTCACACCACGCCACTACCACGCCTCACACCACGCCACTACCACGCCTCACACCACGCCACTCTCATTCACACTCACTCACTCTCACACTCACTCTCACACACACTCTCACTCACTCTCACTCAGTCTCTCTCACTCTCTCACACACTCTACCACACTCTCACTTACTCTCACACACTTACACACTCATACACTCTCTCACTCTCACACACTCACCCACTCTCACTCACTCTCATATTCACTCTCACTCACTCTCACTCACTCTCATACTCACTCACTCTCACACACTCCCTCACTCTCGCTCAGTCTCACTCACTCTCACACACTCTCACTCTCTCACACACACTCTCACACACTCTCACTCACTATCACACACTCTCACTCACTCTCACTCTCACACACTCTCACACACTCCTACTCACTCTCACACACTCTCACTCACTCTCACTCACTCACACACTCTCACTCACTCTCACTCACTCTCACACACTCACTCACTCTCACTCTCACTCTCACTCTCACTCTCTCACTCACTCACACACACTCTTACACACTCTCCCTCTCTATTACACATTCTTACTCTACTCTCATACTCACTCTCACTCACTCTCACACACTTTCGTTCTCACTCACTTTCATACTCACTCACTCACTCACTCTCGCTCACTTTCATACTCACTCACTCTCGCTCACTCTCATACTCACTCTCACTCACTCTCACTCACTCACACTCACTCACATGCACCCTCATTCTCACTCTCAGACACTCACTTACTCTCACACACTCTGACAGACTTTCACATATTCTCATTCACTCTCACTCACTCTCACACACACTCACACACTCTCACACACGTTCACTCTCATACTCACTCACTCACTCACTCTCCCACACTCTCACTCACTCTCACACACTCTCACTCACTCACCCCACACTCGATGTCACTCACTCACTCTAATACACCCTCACTCACTCACTCTCACATACTCTCACTCTCACATACTCTCACTCTCACTCACTCTCACACACTCTCACTCACTCTCACACACTCACACACACTCTCACACACTCTCACTCACTCTCACACACTCTCATACTCCCTCACTCACTCTCACTCACTCTCACTCACTCTCGCTCTCTCTCATACTCACTCATTCACTCTCACACACTCGCACTCAATCTCACACACTCGCACTCAATCTCACACAACTTCATACTCATTCTCGCACACCCTCACTCACTCTCACTCACTCACACACTCTCATACTCACTCACTCTTGCTTACTCTCATACTCACTCACTCTCACACACTCTCACTCACTCTCACACACTCTCACTTACTCTCACTCGCTCTCACAGAGGACGAGTCGGCTTCGTAAAGGAATGAAGTAAGGTAGATAGTTATCCCTCCCTTTACCCCTTTGATCTAGGTGAGCTAGGATATTTTATATATCGTGAGCATTTCTTGTTACCCTTTATTATCTATGTGATAGTGTTAGGCAAGGAGCTCTTGTAGGCGTAAATTGGTGGTGGAACATAAGCACGTAGATGCGGTGACGTTAGTGTATCTGGGAATAGTAGCTGGTTCTCAAGAAGCCAGAAACAAATTTTGAATCGTCCAGCTGATAGTGTTGCCAGAGGCGTGAGGTGTGTCCCCGACGGGCTGACAGTTGAACCCAGTCAGCTGACAGTGTTGCCAGAGGCGTGAGGTGTGTCCCCGCTGGTCTGACAGTTGGACCCAGTCAGCTGACAGTATTGCCAGATGCGTGAGTTGTGTCCCCACCGGTCTGACAGTTGGAGCCACCAGCTGATCGTGTTGCCAGAGTCGCGGGGTGTGTGCCCGCCAACTGACGTGTGGACCCAGTTAACTGATCGTGTTGCCAGAGGCGCGAGGTGTGTCTCCGCCAGTTTGACAGTTGGAGCCGCCAGCTGATCGTGTTGCGAGAGGCGCGAGGTGTGCGCCCGCCGCCTGACGAGGTGGCGGGCACACACCTCGTGTGTGGTTGACGTGTGGACCCAGTCAGCTAACCATGTTGCCAGAGACGCGATGAGAGGTTGCTGCCATCGGAAAATTCCACCTGATTATTTCCCTGTACAAGTGTATATATTTTTCTCCAGTAAATTTTTCATCTTACCTATGTATTTGAGTGAGCCTCCATTCTCTAGGGCTATCTTGAGTTAAACCGCTGATGTCACCTTGCATTGCACATGAGATTCCATCCTTAAATTGAGATAACAAATGAGACCGTTGGCGTGTTGCTGGGACTCGATTATAAACACCCAGCTTGCGACCTGAGCAGACCAGATATCTAAGAGAGAGTGTCCCAGTGTCAAGACGGGCAGGTTCAGGTGTGCCACAGGTAGACTTGAATCTCTCCACTCGCTAGGGGTATATATAAGGCCAGCCCTTAGTTGACTGGGGGTGCCCCAGGGCGGGCAGTGGCGCCTGGTACCGAGGGGCGAAGACCCGCGGGACGACCCCAACCATTGATAGGAAGGGGGTGAACCCTGACACCTCTAAGAGTAAAGCGCTCTATCGAGAAGAGATTTAAGAGTCCCTGAATCTTGCAGTAGCCACCCTGAAGCCATCAACAGTTCTACTCTTCTGGTCAGAAAAAGTGTCAAGCAACTGGACACCCTCATATATACTGTCAAGCAGTATCCTCCCGCGATAGCAGCCTGACGATTAAATGCGACCTCAGCACACTGAATAAATTTACTGAACAGAAATTCTACCACTTACAGGCTATTCATGCCCGTGCCACCTCTTGGGTGGCTTAATCTTTATCAATCAATGAATCAATCTGTCTATCACTATCAGTTTGTTCCTGGTGAAACACGGTGCGAGTGGTTCTGTGATCTCAATGTAACCTGTTGGCTCCTTAGGTTAAGTGTTTGTTATGGTTTTAAGTAGGATATAGGTTCATTTAATGTGTAATATATTAGTGGAGTGAATAGGTTATTTAGTTCAAATCAAATAAAATCAAATGTTTATTCAGGTAAAAGTACATACATAGAGGATTAGTAACAAACATAAAGTTGGATTTATAGATAGAGATAGTACATACAATACATAAAGTCCCTAGTATGCATAGCGTTTCGGGCAACGTGAGGTGGGGAAAAACACTTAGACTAAAACTTAATAGTAATTGAGCTTAAAGTATAAATTGCGGGTTTAAAAAGGGGGGAACATGGTAGAAAATAGGCAATATACAAGTTGGTCAACAAACAGCATTGTTTAAAAATAGTAAGACATGGGTTGACTTTAGGGGCAAGGTAGGTTACATGGAGTTAATTAGGTAGTACTTAGTTTTCATCTTAAACTGGTTGAGAGAGATACAGCCTTTGACATGATTGGGAAGGTCATTCCACATTCTTGGTCCTTTGATTTGCAGAGCATTTCTAGATTGATTAAGTTACTTTGATTAAGTTACTAGTATCCCCAATTGCGAGGGAAACTTATAGTTGTGTTTCATCGATAATTCGCTGCACGTGTTTCAGTATCCTTCTAAGTGAGCCACGTTGTATATTTAAGTGAATAAATGTGCTTTGATATTTGTTTAAATTGTATGTTACGGACTTGAAAACATATTGGAGTTAGTAAAGTTTGCGCTGATTTACATTCATTTTCTATGCCAGTGCATGGAGTGGAGAAATTAGTGGTATACTGTACTATTTCTCGAGCCATATTAGACGGTCACGTAACACCTACAGAGATTGATAAGACATACTAACCCTGGAGAAGGTGATAGGCAATACTAACCCTCCAGAGGTTGACAGGCCTTACAAACCCCAGAAGGGATAATAAGCCTTAATAATCCTCCAGAGGTTGACAGGCCTTACTAACCCCAGAGAGGGATAATAAGCCTTAATAATCCTCCAAAGGTTGATAGGCCTTACAAACCCTTCAGAGGGTGATAGGCCTTACTAACCCTCCTGAGATTGACAGCCTTAGTAACCTTCCAGAGTTTGACCGACTTACTAACCCTCGAGAGCTTGACAGCGCTTACTGACCCTCCAGAGATTGACAGGCCTTACAAACCCTCCAGAGGTTGACAGGCCTTACTAAACCTCCAGAGGTTGACAGGCCTTACTAACCCTTCAGAGGTTGACAGGGCTTTCTAACCCTTCAGAGGTTGACAGGGCTTTCTAACCCTGGAGAACTGTCAACAACAGAACGTTGACAGGTTCAGAGGCCTGCAAACCTCTGAACTCTCCGAGGTTGACAGACCTCACTAACCCTCCAGAGGTTGACAGGCTTGCTAAACCTCCAGAGGTTGATAGGCTTTACTAACCCTCCAGAGGTTGACAGTCTTTACTAACCCTCCAGAGGTTGACAGGCTTGCTAACCGTCCAGAGGTTGACAGGCTTTACAAACCCTCCAGAGGTTGACAGACCTTACTAACCCTTGTGAGGTAGGTAGGGCTTACTAAACCCCCAGAGGTTGACAGATCTTACTAACCCTCCAGGGGGCTGACAGGCTTTACTAACCCTTCAGAGGTTGACAGTGTTTACTAACCCTCCAGAGGTTGACAAGCTTGCTAAACCTCCAGAGGTTGACAGGCCTTGCTGAACCTCCAGAGGTTGACAGACTTTAATATCCCTCCAGAGGTTGACAGATCTTACTAACCCTCCAGAGGTTGACAGGCATTACTAACCCTCCAAAAGTTGGTAGGTTTTTCTAACCCTTCAGAGGTTGACAGCCCTTACAACCCCTCCATAGGTTGACAGGCTTTCTAACCCTCTATATATTGAAAGACCTTACTAACCCACCAGAGGTTGACAGGTTTTCTAATCCTCCAGAGGTTTACAGATCTTACTAACCCTCCAGAGGTTGACATACCTTACTAAACCTCCAAAGGTTGACAGGCTTTCTAACTCCTCCAAAGGTTTATAGACCTTTCTAACCCTCCAAATGGTGAGATACCTTACTAACCCTCCTGAGGTTGGTAGAGATTACTAACCCTCCAGAGGTTGAAAGGCCATACTAATCCTCCAAAGGTTGACAGACTTTACTAAGCCTCCAGAGGTTGACAGGCTTTACTAACCCTCCAAAGGTTGACAGATTTTACTAACCCTCCTGAGGTTGAAAGAGCTTACTAACCCTCTAAAGGTTGAGAGACCTTAACCCTCTAAAGGTTGAGAGACCTTACTAACCCTCCAAACGTCGGTGGGTTTACTAATCCTCCAGAGGTTGACAGGCCTTACTAACCTGAGGTTGAGAGTCCTTTCTAATCCTCCAGAGGGAGACAGACCGTACTAACCTTCCGCAGGGTTACAGGCCTTACTAACCATCCAGAGATTGACAGGCCTTACTAACCATCCAGAGATTGACAGGCCTTACTAACCATCCAGAGGTTGACAGGCCTTACTAACCATCCAGAGGTTGACAGGCCTTACTAACCATCCAGAGATTGACAGGTCTTACTAACCATCCAGCGGTTGGCAGGCCTTACTAACCATCCAGAGGTTGACAGACCTTACTAACCATCCAGAGATTGACAGGCCTTACTAACCATCCAGAGGTTGACAGGCCTTACTAACCATCCAGAGATTGACAGGCCTTACTAACCATCCAGAGGTTGACAGGCCTTACTAACCATCGAGAGTTTGACAGACCTTACTACCCTTCCAGAGTGTGACATGCCCTACTAACTTTCCAGAGGTTGACAGACCTTACTAACCTTCCGGAGGTTGACAGGCCTTACTAACCTTCCAGAGGTTGTCAAGCATTACTAAACCTCCAGAGTTTGGTAGGACTTACTAGCCCCCCAGAGGTTGACAGGGCCAACTATCCCTCCAGAGGTTGACAGGCTTTACTAACCCTCTAGAGGTTGACTTACCTTTCTAACTCTCCAGAGGTTGACAGGCCTTGCTAACCCTCCAGAGTTTGGTAGGCCTTACTAACCCTCCAAAGGTTTGTAGTGTTTATTATAACCCTCCAGAGGTTGGCAGGTCTTACTAGCCCTCCAGAGGTTGACAGGTCTTACAAACCCTCCAGAGTTTGACAGACCTTACTAACTCTCCAGAGGTTACAACACCCTAATGGATTACTAACCATTTATGACATTTCAAGCAAATGTCATGAATGTATAATTAAGTGTTAAAACCCTTTATCAGGCATCCTGACATTTTCATTAATAGCAGACCTCTATTTTCTCATCTCCTATAATGACTGGAAGTTTCTTCAAACTACAAAGAAGATTCAAACCCACGTGGAAAGTTGTAATTCCGTTCTGCGTTTCTGCGATCCTGCAGAAAAAATAAATTTCTTGAATTCCTTTTCGCTCTCTCTCTCTCTCTCCCTCTCTCTCCCTCTCTCCCTCTCTCCCTCTCTCTCTCTCTCTCTCTCTCTCTCTCTCTCTCTCTCTCTCTCTCTCTCTCTCTCTCTCTCTCTCTCTCTCTCTCTCTCTCTCTCTCTCTCTCTCTCTCCCTCTCTCCCTCTCCCTCTCTCTCTCTCTCTCTCTCTCTCTCTCTCTCTCTCTCTCTCTCTCTCTCTCTCTCTCTCTCTCTCTCTCTCTCTCTCTCTCTCTCTCTCTCTCTCTCTCTCTCTCTCTATCTCTCTCTCTCTCTCTCTCTCTCTCTCTCTCTCTCTCTCTCTCTCTCTCTCTCTCTCTCTCTCTCTCTCTCTCTCTCTCTCTCTCTCTCTCTCTCTCTCTCTCTCTCTCTCTCTCTCTCTCTCTCTCCCTCTCTCCCTCTCTCCCTCTCTCTCTCTCTCTCTCTCTCTCCCTCTCTCCCTCTCTCCCTCTCTCCCTCTCTCTCTCTCTCTCTCTCTCACTCTCTCTCTCTCTCTCTCTCTCTCTCTCTCTCTCTCTCTCTCTCTCTCTCTCTCTCTCTCTCTCTCTCTCTCTCTCTCTCTCTCTCTCTCTCTCTCTCTCTCTCTCTCTCTCTCTCTCTCTCTCTCTCTCTCTCTCTCTCTCTCTCTCTCTCTCTCTCTCTCTCTCTCTCTCAATCTCTGTCTCTTTCTATCATTCTCTGTCTCTTTCTATCATTCTCTCTCTCATTCTATCTCTCCCTCTCAAGAACATTTTGTTTGTAAAGGTAAGATTAAAAGATAATCATATAAATGTACAGGCTGATTAGCATATGGTAATGAACGGCATGTTCAACATAAAGTAATGAACAGGATGTTCTTCATGTAGTAATGAACACCATGTTCAGTATATAGTAATGAACGGGATGTTCTTCATATAGGTAATAAACAGGATGTCCATTATATAGTAATGATCAGGATGTTCATCATATAGTAATGAACAGCATGTTCAGCATAATGAACAGGCTGATCAGCATAGAGTAATGACCATCCCTATCACCAGTAATAAATATGAACAATAAGAACAGCAATAATCATTAATGTAAGTATACTCCAGTTAAGTCAAAAAAACAAAACCGAATTCCTATAAATCTATAAAGTCTTGACTAACTTTATTCTTAAGAATGTAACTTGAGCCGCAAGACGTGGCAATCCCTTAACGACTACAGATGTAATCTCGTAATTACTGTGTTGGTAATCTCAGTTTAATAAGAAAACTTAAGAGATGGTTGAGGAGCTTAGTGATGGGGATATTTTGTCCGGTTTGGTAAAAATGAGATCAGAGCAGACCCCCCCCCCCTGGGAGCAGTGACTGATGCAGACACATGGGAGCAGTGACTGATGCAGACCCCCTGGGAGCAGTGACTGACACAGTCCTCTTGGAGCAGTGACTGACGCAGACCCGTGGGAGCAGTGACTGACGCAGACCCCTTGGAGCAGTGACTGACGCAGACCCCCTGGGAGCAGTGACTGATTCAGACTCCTTGGAGCAGTGACTGACACAGTCCTCTTGGAGCAGTGACTGACGCAGACCCCTGGGAGCAGTGACTGACGCAGACCCCCTGGGAGCAGTGACTGATTCAGACTCCTTGGAGCAGTGACTGACACAGTCCTCTTGGAGCAGTGACTGACGCAGACCCCTGGGAGCAGTGACTGACGCAGACCCCTGGGAGCAGTGAATGGCGCAGACCCCTGGGAGCAGTGAATGACGCTGTCCACAGGCAGCAGTGACTGAGGCAAGTTAGTGGAAGTTATGCCAACTTGCGGCTGTTTTGCTTTTTCTTCTCGCAGTAAGTTGGTATAGGTGTTCTTCGTTACCCCGGCGGATTGCAGTGAGTTGGCGTAGGTTTTTATTTTTTATTTTTTTTTTTTTTTTGCTTTATTTGAGGGCCCCTCGTAGGCGTACCTATTTTTCGTTACGATGGTTTCGTTTCCATAGTCATACCTGTTTTTCGTTACCCCAGCACGTGATTGCTTGCCTTATAGTCCATGAAAATTTCGCTCGAGGAAATTAAAAGGTCCCTCGTAGTCATACCTGTTGTTCGTTACCCCGGCGAGTGATAGCTTGCCTTGTAGTCCATGAAAATTTCCCTCAAGGGGATATCAACTTTTACCTTGCATCTGGAGTGTTTTGCGTTACCTCGGCGACCTCCACAGGTGCATTCATCTTCCCACATAAAGTCCGTTTACCTTAATGATGTATTTCCAATTTACTAAGATTGCATATTTAACATAAGAAATACATTCAACCCTGTTACCGAACCAGTATTTACCCAGGTTTTTTCCTATATCTAAAACTTATTCAATTTACACCAATTGTTTCATGTTCTGTCTCATGTTAATACTTTTAAAAGACTATTAATATCCCCCCCCCCCCTTTTGATATGTACAATCTTCTACTTGCACACCTCTATCATGTTGCCCCTCTAATTCTTCGCTTTCTAGAGAATGTAATTTAAGCTTCGTCAAACTTTCTTCAAGGATTGTTTGTCGAGCATAGGGAAATAAAATGAAAATCCATATCACCCATTCGCACAAATCAGACCCAGACATGGGAATACTACTGAACTCCTGTTGAAGTCTCCAAGTGCATGTAAATATATGTTATTATATAATTTTTTTTCAAAACAGGCTACACCAACACTCAGATATTTTTATTTAATTCCTCCCTCACTGCAAGTCCTGTGTACGTCTCACAATCGTGCAAAAAACACCCCACTATAGCATATATTCAATCAACAGACTCATTCAGTATGTGTATATATATATATATATATATATATATATATATATATATATATATATATATATATATATATATATATATATTGTGACAATAATCTCCTTCAAGAGATTGAGCCTGCTCTTCCCTTCATAATTACGTCTTCACAATTATATAAAAAGACTATGGAAGAAATGTCCAACAACGACAACAACACCAGCAAGGCTTGCCAGGGTGAGCAAAAACGTATGCAGCCAGCCACCTGTTCGGACCCAAATCACCAAACTACATGTTGATCGCTGCCGGCTGCGCTGATTGGTCGCCGGTCTGGCTGCACCTGCACTCGCCCCCCACACTACCTGATGTCTGGGGTCGCCCCAACATCAGTCCTCAGAATGTTCAGTGCTTTCGTGGCCAGCACTCCTCCCAGCTAGACTCTAGCGTGTACTGAGAGAGGTGGTGGCTTTAAGCCAATATTCCAGCACCTCCCACTTAACTTTTGTATTGCACTTCTTGTTATTTTACCTTAACGTAACTTTTCATTGTGTCATTTAAGTATTCTTATTATTTTGATTGATTGATTTTATTATAAGAATTTGTTTGTGCATTATTTTCATGTTTTGATTTATTTAACGTAATTAAAATTTCATTGTTAAAGTTTACTTGTGTTTTGTGTGTCTTCTCCTTACCTTACCACAGACGAAGTTCCAGTTTTTCTATTTTTTTTTTTTATAACTATGTGACGAGGCCATACCCCTAGCCTTAAACAGCCGAACACCAACGCGTTACCGTCACAATATATATATATATATCTATATATATATATATATATATATATATATATATATATATATATATATATATGCATATATATATATATATATATATATATATGCATATATATATATATATATATATATATATATATATATATGCATATATATATATATATATATATATATATATATATATATATATATATATATATATATATATATATATATATATATGACTGGAAGGTCAATACCTCTTTGTTCCCATAGCGTCTGAGACGCATGGCCCCTGGGGCAAGAGTGCCTTGGGATTTCTCAAGGAATTGGGGTCCAAGCTCATTGACGTCACTAGAGACCCAAGGGCTTCCAGTTTTTTATTTCAGCGTCTCAGTGTGGCGATCCAGAGGGGAAATGCTTGCTGCGTCCTCGGTTCCTGTCCAGAAGCGGAGGAGCTTCAAGAGATCCATAACCTTTAGGCATTTGTCTTGTATGTTTTGTAACCTTTAAATACACAATAAAGGAAAAAAAAAAAAGGGAAGGGGGTGGTAGGAGAAAAGCACACAGAAACTGTATTGGAGGGAATACACATTCCCTCCAATGCGTTATGTGTGGTTTCCTCCGAGGCTATGGGTCCCCCTTCTTCCAGCCAGAGGTGGTACTCCCTTCCCTATATATATATATATATATATATATATATATATATATATATATATATATATATATATATATATATGCTGGTAGCAGTCTTTCCTGTAGACATATATTATTAAATATGACCGAAAAAGTAAGATTAATAATTCTAACACGAATTTTCTCAATCTTTCGTACATTTCTTTTCACTGTTGGAGGTAATTCAAAAATCAATTCTCCAAAATTCATTTTTATTTCTAGTCTGACGCGACACGAGCGCGTTTCGTAAAACTTATTACATTTTCAAAGACTTTAGACTATATATTTATATTATCCAGCCTGTACTCCTCTTGACATACCCGAAAATATCCTAAGGAAACTACTCCAAGCTTGTACTAAAGAGGCACCCTTCTTGAGCCCGGATGGGCACATGTATAAGCAAGTAGATGGGGTCGCCATGGGTTCTCCCCTAGGTGTCCTGTTTGCAAACTTCTACATGGGTACCATCGAGCAAAAAGTCTTAGTCGACATGAACTTGAAACCGGCCATATACTGCAGGTATGTTGACGACATTTTTACACAGGTACCTGATGTCAGACATCTGCAGGAGCTGAAGGAGGCATTTGAGCAGAGTTCCGTGCTGCGTTTCACTTACGAGATGGAAAAGGATGGGAAGCTGCCCTTTCTAGATGTAACAGTCATGGAAAAGAGCGGAGGTTTCCACACTGCAGTCTACACTAAGGAAACGAACATAGGAATGTGCCTAAATGCCAACAGCGACTGCCCAGACAGGTACAAGAGGAGTGTTGTTAACGCATATGTCGACCGTGCTCTAAGCCACAGCTCAGAATGGAAGCAAGTCGACGAAGAACTCTGTAGGGTAAGGCAGGTCCTAGTCAAAAACGGCTTCTCCAATGGTTTCGTCGAAGACATCATAAGAAGGAAAGTGAAAAGCCATGCAACCTCCGAAGAGACAACTAACACAACACCTATACCCCCTATTAGACTATTTTACAGGAACTTCTTTTCCACAGCTCATAAAACAGAGGAAAGGGTCCTGAAAGATATTGTTAATAGAAACGTTATCCCTACAGACAAAAATCAGAGGATACAACTGACGATTTACTATAAAACCAGAAAAACGGCCAGCCTACTCATGAGAAACTCTCCAGACACAAAGCAGAACGCTTTAAAAGAGACCAACGTCGCCTATGCCTTCAAATGCCCACTTGGGGACTGTAAGCTCCAAAAAACCCAGTATATAGGCAAGACAACAACATCTCTTTCTAGGCGTTTAACGATGCATAAACAACAGGGCTCCATTAAGGAACATATAATCTCTTCCCACAACCAAACCATCGCCAGAGAAATCCTAGTAAACAACACAGAAATCATCGATAGATACAGCGATAGCAGGCGGCCTGACGTTTGCGAGGCACTACACATTAAGAAGTCAACACCAGCAATCAACAGCCAATTAATGCACAACTATATCCTACCCACCTCAAGACTCCGCTCCAATATAGAACCATCAAGAAATATGGACCAATAGGCTTTCTACAATCACTTCCACTTCAATACCCATTGTTTCGTGTTCTGTCTTGTGTTGATGAAATTAATACCCTATTAATGCCACCTCTTGTTCTGTCTTGTGTTGATGAAATTAATACCCTATTAATGCCACCTCACCCCATCCACCTCACTCAAATGTAGATATAAACAAAAACGGAGATGTCTAAGTTCTATTCAGTTGTGTATTTGTAAACTAAAGTCTTTGAAAATGTAATAAGTTTTACGAAACGCGCTCGTGTCGCGTCAGACTAGAAATAAAAATGAATTTTGGAGAATTGATTTTTGAATTACCTCCAACAGTGAAAAGAAATGTACGAAAGATTGAGAAAATTCGTGTTAGAATTATTAATCTTACTTTTTCGGTCATATTTAATAATATATATATATATATATATATAAATATATATATATATATATATATATATATATATATATATATATATATATTTATATATATATATATAAATATATATATATATTTATATATATATATATATATAAATATATATATATATATATATATATATATATATATATATATATATATATATATATATATATATATATATGTCGTACCTAGTAGCCAGAACGCACTTCTCAGCCTACTATGCAAGGCCCAATTTGCCTAATAAGCCAAGTTTTCATGAATTAATTGTTTTTCGACTACCTAACCTAACCTAACCTAACTTTTTCGGCTACCTAACCTAACCTAACCTCTAAAGATAGGTTAGGTTAGGTTAGGTAGGGTTGGTTAGGTTCGGTCATATATCTACATTAATTTTAACTCCAATAAAAAAAAATAACCTCATACATAATGAAATGGGTACCTTTATCATTTCATAAGAAAAAAATTAGAGAAAATATATTAATTCAGGAAAACTTGGCTTATTACGCAAATCGGGCCTTGAATAGTAGGCCGAGAAGTGCGTTCTGGCTACTAGGTACGACATATATATATATATATATATATATATATATATATATATATATATATATATATATATATATATATATATATATATATATATATATATGTATATATATATATATATATATATATATATATATATATATATTTATTTTTTTATCAACCCATGTATATCTTGTAACTATCAAATGCATAATAAAGCACAAAAAATAAAAAAGGAAGGGGGGTGGTAGGAGAAAAGCACACAGAAACTGTATTGGAGGGGATCTAAACATTCCCTCTAATGCGTTATGCGTGGTTTCCTCCGAGGCTATGGGTCCCCCTTCTTCCAGCTAGAGGTGGTACTCCCTTCCATATTATATATATGCATATATATATATATATATATATATATATATATATATATATATATATATATATATATATATATATATATATATATATATATATATATGTCGTACCTAGTAGCCAGAACGCACTTCTCAGCCTACTATGCAAGGCCCGATTTGCCTAATAAGCCAAGTTTTCCTGAATTAATATATTTTCTCTAATTTTTGTCTTATGAAATGATAAAGCTACCCATTTCATTATGTACGAGGTCAATTATTTTTTATTGGAGTTAAAATTAACTTAGATATATGACCGAACCTAACCAACCCTACCTAACCTAACCTAACCTATCTTTATAGGTTAGCTTAGGTTAGGTAACAAAAAAAGTTAGGTTAGGTCAGGTTAGGTAGGTTAGGTAGTCGAAAAACAATTAATTCATGAAAACTTGGCTTATTAGGCAAATCGGGCCTTGCATAGTAGGCCGAGTACGACGTTCTGGCTACTAGGTACGACATATATATGTATATATATATATATATATATATATATATATATATATATATATATATGTCGTACCTAGTAGCCAGAACGCACTTCTCAGCCTACTATGCAAGGCCCGATTTGCCTAATAAGCCAAGTTTTCATGAATTAATTGTTTTTCGACTACCTAACCTACCTAACCTAACCTAACCAAACTTTTTCTGTTACCTAACCTAACCTAGCCTATAAAGATAGGTTAGGTTAGGTTAGGTAGGGTTGGTTAGGTTCGGTCATATATCTACGTTAATTTTAACTCCAATAAAAAAAAATTGACCTCATACATAATGAAATAGGTAGCTTTATCATTTCATAAGAAAAAAATTAGAGAAAATAT
The DNA here is from genome assembly GCF_040958095.1 of Procambarus clarkii. Classification (NCBI taxonomy): domain Eukaryota; kingdom Metazoa; phylum Arthropoda; class Malacostraca; order Decapoda; family Cambaridae; genus Procambarus; species Procambarus clarkii. Next base: position 16,409,041 of record NC_091157.1, read on the forward strand.
ATTAATTCAGGAAAACTTGGCTTATTAGGCAAATCGGGCCTTGCATAGTAGGCTGAGAAGTGCGTTCTGGCTACTAGGTACGACATATATATATATATATATATATATATATATATATATATATATATATATATATATATATATATATATATATGTCGTACCTAATAGCCAGAACGCACTTCTCAGCCTACTATTCAAGGCCCGATTTGCCTAATAAGCCAAGTTTTCATGAATTAATGTTTTTTCGTCTACCTAACCTACCTAACCTAACCTAACCTAGCTTTTTTTGGCTACCTAACCTAACCTTACCTATAAATATAGGTTAGGTTAGGTTAGGTAGGGTTGGTTAGGTTCGGTCATATATCTACGTTAATTTTAACTCCAATAAATAAAAATTTACCTCATACATAGAGAAAAGGGTTGCTTTATCATTTCATAAGAAAAAAATTATAGTAAATATATTAATTCAGGAAAACTTGGCTTATTAGGCAAATCGGGCCTTGAATAGTAGGCTGAGAAGTGAGTTCTGGCTACTAGGTACGACATATATATATATATATATATATTTATATATATATATGTCGTACCTAGTAGCCAGAACTCACTTCTCAGCCTACTATGCGAGGCCCGATTTGCCTAATAAGCCAAGTTTTACTGAATTAATATATTTTCTCTGATTTTTTTCTTATGAAATGATAAAGCTACCCATTTCATTATGTATGAGGTCAATTTTTTTTTATTGGAGTTAAAATTAACGTAGATATATGACCGAACCTAACCAACCCTACCTAACCTAACCTAACCTATCTTTATAGGTTAGGTTAGGTTAGGTAGCCGAAAACGTTAGGTTAGGTTAGGTTAGGTAGGTTAGGTTGTCGAAAAAACATTAATTCATGAAAACTAGGCTTATTAGGCAAATCGGGCCATGCATAGTAGGCTGAGAAGTGAGTTCTGGCTACTAGGTACGACATATATATATATATATATGTCGTACCTAGTAGCCAGAACTCACTTCTCAGCCTACTATGCAAGGCCCGATTTGCCTAATAAGCCAAGTTTTCATGAATTAATGTTTTTTCGTCTACCTAACCTACCTAACCTAACCTAACCTAGCTTTTTTTGGCTACCTAACCTAACCTTACCTATATATATAGGTTAGGTTAGGTTAGGTAGGATTGGTTACGTTCGGTCATATATCTACGTTAATTTTAACTCCAATAAAAAAAAATTGACCTCATACATAGTGAAAAGGGTAGCTTTATCATTTCATAAGAAAAAAATTATAGTAAATATATTAATTCAGGAAAACTTGGCTTATTAGGCAAATCGGGCCTTGAATAGTAGGCTGAGAAGTGAGTTCTGGCTACTAGGTACGACATATATATATATATATATATATATATATATGTCGTACCTAGTAGCCAGAACTCACTTCTCAGCCTACTATTCAAGGCCCGATTTGCCTAATAAGCCAAGTTTTCCTGAATTAATATATTTACTATAATTTTTTTCTTATGAAATGATAAAGCAACCCTTTTCTCTATGTATGAGGTCATTTTTTTTTTATTGGAGTTAAAATTAACGTAGATATATGACCGAACCTAACCAACCCTACCTAACCTAACCTAACCTATATTTATAGGTAAGGTTAGGTTAGGTAGCCAAAAAAAGCTAGGTTAGGTTAGGTTAGGTAGGTTAGGTAGACGAAAAAACATTAATTCATGAAAACTTGGCTTATTAGGCAAATCGGGCCTTGAATAGTAGGCTGAGAAGTGCGTTCTGGCTATTAGGTACGACATATATATATATATATATATATATATATATATATATATATATATATATATATATATATATATGTCGTACCTAGTAGCCAGAACGCACTTCTCATCCTACTATGCAAGGCCCGATTTGCCTAATAAGCCAAGTTTTCATGAATTATTATATTTTCTCTAATTTGTTTCTCATGAAATGATACAGCTACCCATTTCATTATGTATGAGGTCAATTTTTTTTATTGGAGTTAAAATTAACGTAGATATATAACCAAACCCAACCAACCCTACCTAACCTAACCTAACCTATCTTTATAGGTTAGGTTCAGTTAGGTAGCCGAAAAAGTTAGGTTAGGTTAGGTAGGTTAGGTAGTCGAAAAAGCATTAATTCATGAAAACTTGGCTTATTAGGCAAATCGGGCCTTGCATAGTAGGCTGAGAAGTGCGTTCTGGCTACTAGGTACGACATATATATATGTATATATATATATGCATATATATATATATCTATATATATATATATATATATATATATATATATATATATATATATATATATATATATATATATATATATATATATATATATGTAGTACCTAATAGCCAGAACTCACTTCTTGGCCTACTATGCAGGGCTCTCATCGCAGTAGGCCAAGTTTGCAGGGCTCTTGAATATTAAGCCTAGTAGACGATGGTGTCTATCTATTTAGCCTATTAAGCATGATATATATATATATATATATATATATATATATATATATATATATATATATATATATATATATATATAAATATATATATATATATATATATATATATATATATATATATATATATATATCGTACCTAGTAGCCAGAACGCACTTCTCGGCCTACTTTGCAAGGCCCGATTTGCCTAATAAGCCAAGTTTTCCTGAATTAATATATTTTCTCTAATTTTTTTCTTATGAAATGATAAAGCTACCCATTTCATTATGTATGAGGTCAATTTTTTTTTATTGGAGTTAAAATTAACGTAGATATATGACCGAACCTAACCAACCCTACCTAACCTAACCTAACCTATCTTTATAGGTTAAGTTAGGTTAGGTAGCCGAAAAAGGTAGGTTAGGTTAGGTTAGGTAGGTTAGGTAGTCGAAAAACAATTAATTCATGGAAACTTGGCTTATTAGGCAAATTGGGCCTTGCATAGTAGGCTGAGAAGTGCGTTCTGGCTACTAGGTACGACATATATATATATATATATATATATATATATATATATATATATATATATATATATATATATATATATATATATATATATATATATATATATATTGGTGTATACTGGCAGCAGGTTTTCTTTCAAACATGTTTCATTGAATATGACCGCATATTCTGTATTTATTATTTTCTGGTTTAGGGCTTCTATCCCTCTAACTATTTTCTTAGCATCAGGGCTTAATTGGAATAGGAGTTCTCCAAAACTCATTTTCGTACTTTTAAGGTGAAGAAAAGAAGTGATTTACTATAGAGTGTATTACACTTATTTGTATAATTTGCACGACGTTTCGAACCTCCATGGTTCATTCTCAAGTGAACAATCTTACAATACTAGTTGATTTTATACCCGCATTAGGTCAGGTGATAATACAATGAAGGTGAAAAACATGGGGGGATACATAAGGGATAAACATAGGGGCTGCAGAAGGCTTATTGGCCCATACGAGGCATCTCCTATCTAAACACAAAGATTAATCCAGTGTAATTGGCCAGTTATGTTGGACATTGTCTTCTGTGTTGGCATCGATATGTTCTTGTCTTGTCCTTACTCTACCCACCATGAGAGTAAGGACAAGACAAGAACATATCGATGCCAACACAGAAGACAATGTCCAACATAACAGGCCAATTACACTGGATTAATCTTTGTGTTTAGATAGGAGATGCCTCGTATGGGCCAATAAGCCTTCTGCAGCCCCTATGTTTATCCCTTATGTATCCCCCCATGTTTTTCACCTTCATTGTATTATCACCTGACCTAATGCGGGTATAAAATCAACTAGTATTGTAAGATTGTTCACTTGAGAATGAACCATGGAGGTTCGAAACGTCGTGCAAATTATACAAATAAGTGTAATACACTCTATAGTAAATCACTTCTTTTCTTCACCTTAAAAGTACGAAAATGAGTTTTGGAGAACTCCTATTCCAATTAAGCCCTGATGCTAAGAAAATAGTTAGAGGGATAGAAGCCCTAAACCAGAAAATAATAAATACAGAATATGCGGTCATATTCAATGAAACATATATATATATATATATATATATATATATATATATATATATATATATATATATATATATATATATATATATATATATATATATATATATATATATATATATATATATATATATATATATATATATTATTAAATATGACCGAAAAAGTAAGATTAATAATTCTAACACGAATTTTCTCAATCTTTCGTACATTACGCTTCACTGTTGGAGGTAAATCAAAAATCACTTCTCCAAAATTCATTTTTATTTCTAGTCTGACGCGACACGGGCGCGTTTCGTAAAACTTATTACATTTTCAAAGACTTCACAAATACACAACTGATTAGAACGTATCTCTGATTTTATATCTACATTTGAGTGAGGTGGGAAGGGTGATGTGGCATTAACACAAGACAGAACAGGAGGGGATATTAATAGGGTATTAAAAGTATCAACACAAGACAGAACAGAAACAATGGGTATTGAATAGAAGTGTTTGTAGAAAGCCTATTGGTCCATATTTCTTGATGCTTCTATATTGGAGCGGAGTCTTGAGGTGGGTAGAATGTAGTTGTGCAATAATTGGCTGTTGATTGCTGGTGTTGACTTCTTGATGTGTAGTGCCTCGCAAACGTCAAGCCGCCTGCTATCGCTGTATCTATCGATGATTTCTGTGTTGTTTACTAGGATTTCTCTGGCGATGGTTTGGTTATGGGAAGAGATTATATGTTCCTTAATGGAGCCCTGTTGCTTATGCATCGTTAAACGCCTAGAAAGAGATGTTGTTGTCTTGCCTACATACTGGGTTTTTTGGAGCTTACAATCCCCAAGTGGGCATTTGAAGGCATAGACGACATTAGTCTCTTTTAAAGCGTTCTGTTTTGTGTCTGGAGAGTTTCTCATGAGTAGGCTGGCCGTTTTTCTGGTTTTATAGTAAATCGTCAGTTGTATCCTCTGATTTTTGTCTGTAGGGATAACGTTTCTATTAACAATATCTTTCAGTACCCTTTCCTCCGTTTTATGAGCTGTGGAAAAGAAGTTCCTGTAAAATAGTCTAATAGGGGGTATAGGTGTTGTGTTAGTTGTCTCTTCAGAGGTTGCATGGCTTTTCACTTTCCTTCTTATGATGTCTTCGATGAAACCATTGGAGAAGCCGTTATTGACTAGGACCTGCCTTACCCTACAGAGTTCTTCGTCGACTTGCTTCCATTCTGAGCTGTGGCTGAGAGCACGGTCGACGTATGCGTTAACAACACTCCTCTTGTACCTGTCAGGGCAGTCGCTGTTGGCATTTAGGCACATTCCTATGTTCGTTTCCTTAGTGTAGACTGCAGTGTGGAAACCTCCGCCCTTTTCCATGACTGTTACATCTAGAAAAGGCAGCTTCCCATCCTTTTCCGTCTCGTAAGTGAAACGCAGCACGGAACTCTGCTCAAATGCCTCCTTCAGCTTCTGCAGATGTCTGACATCAGGTACCTGTGTAAAAATGTCGTCAACATACCTGCAGTATATGGCCGGTTTCAAGTTCATGTCGACTAAGACTTTTTGCTCGATGGTACCCATGTAGAAGTTTGCAAACAGGACACCTAGGGGAGAACCCATGGCGACCCCATCTACTTGCTTATACATGTGCCCATCCGGGCTCAAGAAGGGTGCCTCTTTAGTACAAGCTTGGAGTAGTTTCCTCAGAATACTTTCTGGCATGTCAAGAGGAGTACAGGCTGGATCACGATACACTCTGTCGGCTATCATTCCGATTGTCTCGTCCACAGGTACGTTGGTAAACAGCGATTCTACGTCCAACGAGGCTCTTATCCCTGTGGCCCGTGTGCCCCGCAGTAAGTCCACAAATTCCTTTGGAGACTTCAGGCTGAAGGCGCAAGGAACATAAGGAGTCAGCAGGCCGTTGAGTCAATCCTGAAACAAGGATTATCAAGAAACTAACAACATTATATGGAGGACCTATGGCAATTCCACGACCAAGAGATGGCTTCCTGAACCTTGCAGGAATTAACCTCACTGAGGACCAAGTCACTCTCCTAAATCTGGGCATAAACTGTCATGTTATGTCCAGACCGAGTGAAATGGCCCGGAAAGTAGAGTTGGAAATTCTGTTGGACGACATATTCGACCTCGAGACACAAAAGAAGGTCACTACCAAAGATACCTTACAAGCAGAACTTATTGCAGAAGGAGGAAAGAATCGAGGCAACTACAGAAGCACCATACTGTCCCCCGAGCTTAAAGCGGCAGCTAAAAGCCTTCGTGAGAACAAGGAGATAGTTGTCAGGAGAGGTGACAAGTCGCCAATATATGTCATTCTTAAAAAAGACGAATATCTGGCGAAAATGAACATCATACTCTCTGACCAAACTAAGTTCCAAAGGGTAACGAAGGACACTACAGCCGAATTAAAAGCAAAGGTCAACAAACTGATCGAAACTGTAAACGCCAAGAAATCCGGACTCCACCTGCCAAAGATCATTGGGGAATATAAACCTGGATATGCGTATGGAAATGTCAAGACGCACAAGCCTGGAAACCCACTTCGGCCAATCATTAGCCAGATACCCACACCCACGTACAGACTGGCAAAGCGACTCAACGGCCTGCTGACTCCTTATGTTCCTTGCGCCTTCAGCCTGAAGTCTCCAAAGGAATTTGTGGACTTACTGCGGGGCACACGGGCCACAGGGATAAGAGCCTCGTTGGACGTAGAATCGCTGTTTACCAACGTACCTGTGGACGAGACAATCGGAATGATAGCCGACAGAGTGTATCGTGATCCAGCCTGTACTCCTCTTGACATGCCAGAAAGTATTCTGAGGAAACTACTCCAAGCTTGTACTAAAGAGGCACCCTTCTTGAGCCCGGATGGGCACATGTATAAGCAAGTAGATGGGGTCGCCATGGGTTCTCCCCTAGGTGTCCTGTTTGCAAACTTCTACATGGGTACCATCGAGCAAAAAGTCTTAGTCGACATGAACTTGAAACCGGCCATATACTGCAGGTATGTTGACGACATTTTTACACAGGTACCTGATGTCAGACATCTGCAGAAGCTGAAGGAGGCATTTGAGCAGAGTTCCGTGCTGCGTTTCACTTACGAGACGGAAAAGGATGGGAAGCTGCCTTTTCTAGATGTAACAGTCATGGAAAAGGGCGGAGGTTTCCACACTGCAGTCTACACTAAGGAAACAAACATAGGAATGTGCCTAAATGCCAACAGCGACTGCCCTGACAGGTACAAGAGGAGTGTTGTTAACGCATACGTCGACCGTGCTCTCAGCCACAGCTCAGAATGGAAGCAAGTCGACGAAGAACTCTGTAGGGTAAGGCAGGTCCTAGTCAATAACGGCTTCTCCAATGGTTTCATCGAAGACATCATAAGAAGGAAAGTGAAAAGCCATGCAACCTCTGAAGAGACAACTAACACAACACCTATACCCCCTATTAGACTATTTTACAGGAACTTCTTTTCCACAGCTCATAAAACGGAGGAAAGGGTCCTGAAAGATATTGTTAATAGAAACGTTATCCCTACAGACAAAAATCAGAGGATACAACTGACGATTTACTATAAAACCAGAAAAACGGCCAGCCTACTCATGAGAAACTCTCCAGACACAAAACAGAACGCTTTAAAAGAGACTAATGTCGTCTATGCCTTCAAATGCCCACTTGGGGACTGTAAGCTCCAAAAAACCCAGTATATAGGCAAGACAACAACATCTCTTTCTAGGCGTTTAACGATGCATAAGCAACAAGGCTCCATTAAGGAACATATAATCTCTTCCCATAACCAAACCATCGCCAGAGAAATCCTAGTAAACAACACAGAAATCATCGATAGATACAGCGATAGCAGGCGGCTTGACGTTTGCGAGGCACTACACATCAAGAAGTCAACACCAGCAATCAACAGCCAATTATTGCACAACTATATTCTACCCACCTCAAGACTCCGCTCCAATATAGAAGCATCAAGAAATATGGACCAATAGGCTTTCTACAAACACTTCTATTCAATACCCATTGTTTCTGTTCTGTCTTGTGTTGATACTTTTAATACCCTATTAATATCCCCTCCTGTTCTGTCTTGTGTTAATGCCACATCACCCTTCCCACCTCACTCAAATGTAGATATAAAATCAGAGATACGTTCTAATCAGTTGTGTATTTGTGAAGTCTTTGAAAATGTAATAAGTTTTACGAAACGCGCCCGTGTCGCGTCAGACTAGAAATAAAAATGAATTTTGGAGAAGTGATTTTTGATTTACCTCCAACAGTGAAGCGTAATGTACGAAAGATTGAGAAAATTCGTGTTAGAATTATTAATCTTACTTTTTCGGTCATATTTAATAATATATGTCTACAGGAAAGACTGCTACCAAAATATACTAATATATATATATATATATATATATATATATATATATATATATATATATATATATATATATATATATATATATATATATGTCGTACCTAGTAGCCAGAGCTCACTTCTCAGTCTACTATACAAGGCCCGATCTACATAATAAGTCACGTTTTCATGCCTAGTAGCCAGAACGCACTTCTCAGCCTACTAACGAAGGTTGCATTGTAGTGGGGACATATTGGGGCATTACCTCTGTTTCGGAAAAGTTGTTCAATATCAAACAATATTTTTTTAACTAGTTGTATATAAAAAGGAAGGCAAAAAATACAAAACTTTTATTATTCAACTAATTTTATACTAACTATTTTATAATTGGTCCGAAATATAGTTCCTCAAGGTGACATCATCTTCAAGATAGTAATATCATGCTGAGGTATACCAGTAAGACTGCCCAAAGACTCAGCATTGTGGTTGATGGCCGTCACTGCCATGCTGAACTCAACCATTGAACGACTTACAGATCTGTCTTTGGGGACGCTATTCCAAACTCGGTTGTGTAGAGACTCATTTGGCTTTCCCTTCAGACACTTTTTCATGTTTTCCTCCGAGATAAGATCATCGTAGAACTTGTAGTAGATCTTTTGGATTTCAAATTCGTCCTCATTCGATTGTGGGATATCCATGGTCTTGTATGATCGTGGGTTCTTTTTATTTGCAAGATCGTGTTGGTAAAAACACCAAGAATTTTTACCTTCAGGACATAGATGGTGTAATGGATTTTCATCTGTGGACGTTTCATGGAACAGTCCGGATAGGCAGGCCTTCCTCATTTTTCTCCAGTCTGTGTTGATGTGGTCCCTGATGGCTCGTTTGAAGTGAACCATCAACTTCCCAAAGGTCTCGTAACTTAGCTTTCCATTACCTTCGGCCTCCCCTTTTGACTCCAAATGGATGATCTGTGTAACAAGTTTCTCGACTAAGTAATTTTTACACTCAGTCTTTTCCACCTTAACGTTTCCATTTGGTCCAGCACCATAGTTCATTCCACAAACTTTATTGTAGGTAGAGGAGGAGTTACTGTTATCCACCAAAGTTGTATACCTGAGTTTGATGTTTTGTGATCGACCCCACATCAACAATGCAGCATCCTCTTCCATATTTTTGGGACTGCTGTAGTAGTTCTTATCACAATGTGGTAGATGTTTATCCATCTCATTATTAAACTGAGCCTCGTTTATTTCCCAATTCAGTTTCCTACGCTTGAGCATTTGGCACTGAATACAGGTTTTTTTACAGAACACATTGAAGTCCACAACCATGCCTGTTAACATTTCCACTAGGAAAGCAGTGCTAATTTGTGAATAAGGGCTCCTAGATCCGCTAAAGGACACATCAATGTTAAGGAAGCCATGAATGGGGTCTATATTTAACTGTTTTTTATATTGGTCAAATATTATACGGCGAGTGTTTTCTTGCACTTCTTGCCATCTCATATTAATCATATTTCTTATATGATTCTCGCACCTTCTATACACCAGTGGTGACACAAATTCCATTCCATTTATGGCACACATACTCTTGTAGAACATGTATCCTTGGCCATTTAGCATGTTGAAGTACACTAATGTCTTCAGAATCTCGTAATTTCCCATCAACGCTCGTGAAACTGTATGATTACATTTGCTTCAGCTTTCCATCACTTGCACATCATGTTCATCAACCCTGACTATATGACGTAGTGTATTATGCGAGCAATAATGACATAATTTTACATAATTATCATCTAAGTACTTTTCAAGTTCCTTATCTGTCACCATTAGCACTGTCTCACGTGCTGTTACTTCTTCACTGTTTTCTTCTGTGTCCTGTCTAAATAATTTAAATCGTTTTGTGGCACTGCTCTCGGTATCTTTACGTCTTTTCAAACCACTGGAAGTACCTACATCATCATCATGTTCGTGATTTTCAGTCAATGTTCGTGTAACTGTAAGTTTACAATGACTACAGCTTTTTGTTACTTGTACATTATCATGTTGATCAGATATCTTGACAGTATGACATAGTTTATCATGTAAACAATCACACACATAATTAGAATCAAGGTACTTCTCAAGCTTCCTATCTGTTATTAACACTGTATTTCATTTTAGTTTATAATTAATTTCTTGCCACTCACTGTAATCTGGGTCTTGTCTCAGCTCTTGAGCTGAAGCAGATTTCTGTTGTTGATAAATATGGCGAGCATATGCCGCTTGCGCTTGTTTTAGTTTTTGAGTCCTCGACTTGCGTGGCATTGTGCAATCTCGTATTATTGTATGACAGCATTCATCTTCTGCAACAGGAAACAAATATTAAAATGATTAAAAATTAATGGTATGGTGAGTCTGGTCGTATAAAAAAATTTTACATTTCACAGGATATAGTGAGCCCTGAGTGGGACCTACTTGACACAGGAGCAGAGGGAGGGGTGTGGGCAAGAGGCTGTATTGGATATATAATGAGGTGGGCAGCGGGCTGTGACTGAGTTGAACAGGAGGTGGGCAGCGGGCTGTGACTGAGTTGAACAGGAGGTGGGCAGCGGGCTGTGACTGAGATGAACAGGAGGTGGGCAGCGGGCTGTGACTGAGTTGAACACGAGGTGGGCAGCGGGCTGTGACTGAGTTGAACAGGATGTGAACCCCCCTTTTATACCCACAATGCCCAGCATTTATCAATGTTGTGTCATCTACAAAGGATGAGGGAGGGAGGGAGAGACTGGGAGGTAGGCGGGGAGGGGAGAGACTGGGAGGCAGGCAGGCAGGCAGGGAGGGGAGAGACTGGGAGGCAGGCAGGCAGGCAGGGAGGGGAGAGACTGGAAGGCAGGCAGGCAGGCAGGCAGGCAGGCAGGCAGGCAGGGAGGGGAGAGACTGGGAGGCAGGCAGGCAGGCAGGGAGGGGAGAGACTGGGAGGCAGACAGGCAGGCAGGCAGGCAGGCAGGCAGGCAGGCAGGCAGGCAGGCAGGCAGGCAGGCAGGCAGGGAGGCAGGTAGGGAGGGAGGCAGGCAGGGAGGGAGGGAGGGAGGTGTATAATAAAAAATTCATATGACAATAAATCTTAACCAATAATTAATTCCCTATTTGTTGCTCGGGCAGATCATCTCGAGAAAGTATTAGAATTGAATATTTAAAGGATTTAAAAATATATGAACAAAAAAGAGGAACTTTTCATTAATATAGATATCGAACATATAAATAATGAAAAATTTAACACAAAAAAATTCCTGGATTATATTATTTACCCCTGAGACATAATCTAATAAGACAATTATTTATAGCTTATAAGTTATATAAATTAATAAATGATAATATTGATGATTCCCACATTAAATTTAATTATCCGCCCAATCTTAGCAGAAGACAGTTAATTTATTGGAAAATTTACGATATGTCAGGATTAACAGCTGATAATAAATTTGTCTGGTATGAAATTTTTTTTACACAATTTCACAATCAGGATATTGTAATTGACGACGATTTTGGGGTATATTCCCCATTTAAAATTGAAGAGGCCAAAATGATAATATATATTAATACTGTGGTAGATTTATGGCTTTTTCTTTTAGATGGGGTAAGAAATGTTAAACAAAGTTTAAGTGAGTATATTATTAGAAATTGTTTAACTTATGAACAAACATTTGAAGTAAACAAAAAATCAATTACAAATATTGATATGTACATTAAAATCGATGAAGTCATGAGATATGATGAGAATATAATGGAGCATCTTATTACTAATTATGAAAAAAATAATAATTGGTCAAAACTAAGAAATATATCACTATCTACAGCGTGGGACATGCATTGTGATTTATTAGAACAATTTACTAGTATTATTAATAAAATTAAAAATCCAATAGAAACAATACCAAGAGATGCCAAATTTTATTCTTATCTTTCCCCTGATTATGCAATAACTAAAATGGTGGCTTACCTCTCACAAAAAAGGGAAAATATTAATATTTGGAATAATCAGTACAAAAATTATTCTATTAATATTAATGGTATTATTAAAAAGAGGAGAAATCGGGGGGTGTTGGAAGATCAAGTTGTAGAAAGGGGAGGTAGTCGAGGTGGAGGACGGTCAAGAGGAAGAAGAAGAAGACAAAGATTACATTTGTACAACATAGCAATGATGAAATAATGATGAAAGATATTTTTAATGGTTATGTCAGTTTGTTCAATCTTCTCCCGATTTTTATTCCGTTACAACTTTCCAATCATAACATCTTGATGACAAAACTAAACCTTTAATAATGAATAATTCAAATAGATAATCACTTTTCAGCCTAGAATTAGTAAAACAATCCTTTCTAAAGAATTAAATAGTGATACAAAAAATAAAATAAAAAGTTCTTTAAAACTTACCTTATGTTTCAAAATAAACCCAATAAAGACTTAAATAATGATAAAATTAAATAAAAAAAAGGTATTTAAAACATACCTTATGTTTCAAGTGAGCAACAAAACAAACTAAAAGTTGTAAAGAAGGATGAGCTTTAGTCAAAGACTAATCTGGTATTAGGGAGACAGGGGAAACCTGGCAAGGATAACCTTGGCAAGGACGTTATATAAAGAGACTCCGACAACTTGGCGGTCCACATCTAGAACTAAGTACAGTAGTCACAACAAAAAAGTGCAGTATAGGATTTGCCCATTAGAGCCATAAGTCAATTATGAACCAACAACCCCATCTTCATCCTGTAGCCGATTGCTTGCTGGAATTTTCCAGAACTATATCTGGTTGTAGCAACATAGATCCTATTCGCCTACTAAATATTTGGAACAGTCTCAGGGTCGATAACAACCTTCCCCTAATAAATATAACACCGTACACTCTGAACATAATTGACCCAGACAAGTTTCCTATCAACAACCCAACTTTACATGCCCCTGAGACATCCAATCCCCCCTTCCCGCCATCTTGTTCACCAATCCAAAGTCCCCAAATTACTCCAGCTGAACTCTGCAACAGTAACCTCATCAACTAATGATCTTAACCCACCCTCTAAGAGAACATAGAAAATCGATTGGATCAGCAGAAACAACAAATTATTATCTACTTTACTTTCATCTGTCTTAAGATCCAACAGTGACGATGATTCATCTGAAGACTCATCTGAAAAATCGTCCAAAAGTGAAGTACATGTGCCTCAAGATTTACAACTGAAAGGGTATGTTTTTAAATACTTTTTTGGTTTAATTTTATCATTATTTGGTTCATTTTGAAACATAAGGTATATCTTAACAACTTTTTATTATTTTTTTTTATTATTACTTAATTTATTAGAAAGGATTGTTTTAATAATTCTAGGCTTCTGTTCTGTATCAGACGTTTTGTTAATTAATTTTAAAAATATTTAGATAGTCTGCTAAAGGGATAACGATGTAACTGATTTTGTTTTTCGTAGATGAAAGAAGTCTCTCAACGTCGCTGTCGTCGTTCACGTCGACCCAAGAATGATAAATATCTTCTACCCCAGAAAATAATAAGAGAGGATGCCCCAAAATTGTGGCCCACATATGAAACCCAATATAGATGGATAGTTGGTTTTAATACTGAAGAAAAGAAAGGAAGGATCTTAAGAAGCAAACCATGTTCTTACAAATGTATGGCAGCAGCTGCTGCTGATAATGAAGATAGTGCTTCCTCTGGAGCTGCAGACCCACCATTGTCCAACCAGGATCTCCCTGACCTCCAACCCCTTAATTATCACATTCGATCCTTGAAATTCAATTTGAAGACAAGGATTCAGAATGTGATTTTGTGGATCTGAGAGGACATTTTGGACTAACTGAGCTCCAGGATATATTTAAAAGAATAATATATATTCTCCCAGAAGTCGAGCTATCCAAAATATTCAAAATAATCCCATCCTTTAAAAGATGAAAAGGTTTTAAAGCATACTGAAAAGATTTGAAAAGTATAGGTGTAGATTCGCAAATTTTGATTGATTGATTAATGAGGAATGGGACAAGAGTTGTTTGTGACCTAATTCATACATCTTATATAGGATCTAAGTTGAATTTGTGTTGAGTTGTTTGTGATCTCCTATATATAGGATCTAAGTTGTTGGATTTGTGCTGATTGATTGATGAGTTATGGGAGCAAGAGTTGTTTGTGACCTAATTCATATACATTTTATATAGAATCATATTAAAAATAAATTCTAACCAAGAACATTCTCGTGTCATGCTATTATTGACTAATTTATATTATTAATATGTGTATATTAATTTTATTTAACAGTTCTAAAGTTATATATATAGAAATAGAAATTTAGCAGCCACACTCCTACTAACATTCGGAATATTCAGCTGCACAAAGCTTTTAAAACCATTTTATTAATGTTTCCCTTTAAATCTTTTACATCTTCGATTACATCAAGTTCCCAAATAGAAAAATATTTAGACAAAGATAATTCTTATCTTATAAATATTACTTTAGAACCATGCATAATTAAATTAGGGCCATTTATTAGACAAAATATTGTAATTGTAAATGTTTATGCTATAAAAATATGGATGGGATCTACTCAAAAAAGATATCCTGCGGCATCGCAATTACAATTTATACTGCGAGTCGTAGTTAAGGAGCATGAAAAATATTGTTCTTATATGTTTGTGGAACTCTTCTTTAACATTGACCAAAGAAGCATCATGTTCTGTGAACATAATTTCAAGTATCCCCGTCATTACTTAAAATTGCCTATCACGGGATATAGGTCCTACGCCAAAGATCCTTCCATATTTCTGATGATGATACAAGCTTCCAATCAGGAACGAGAAGCTCTGAGAGAGATAATGATAGCAGACGGAATATCGATTCCATCGCCATGTAGCAAAGTTGATCAGGGTGCGGTGAAAAAGCTTATGTCCATAAAACAATATTTGAATCGGCATTATTATTTTAGGTACATGATGTTGAAAAATATACGTTGGGAATTAACCCGAGATTTGAGAGCTTACGAAGCATGGTTTAAAAATAAAAAATGGCTTAACTACGTTTATCGCAGGATGAAACAACATAAACCATATTGTTTACATAAAAGATTTTTTTTTTGACGACCCTCGTCAAGATATAATTTATAGGGACCCCAACTATGAACTTGGATCTCGTTTTGGGGTACCCGAATATTGTAATAAATGGAAAAATTATATATTTCGGGTTTTCAGTGATGGTGATAAAAAGTGTGATGAAATATGTTGTATTAGGCTAGGAAACCTTGACCGAATTTATCATTTAAATTTGGCGAAGAGTGAATTAATTGCTCGAATAGTGGTGAAAGAATACGGATCATTTTATGTAGAAAAGGTAAAACGCGTACTTTTCATAACCCGAAATCCCCATCTCTTTATGGACCTCATTCAAACGGGAGAAAAGGAAGAAATCTGTCGTTTTATTATAGAAGACGAAGGTTTATCATCATCATCACCACCACCTCCATGTAAAAACACCTACAATCCAAATAGTTTGCAGGCAATGTGCGTCAATCAATTTGTGAATTCCTTTTTTGATATTAATAGAATGGGATATTGGACCGTGGCCTGCTTACGTAGAGCAATCAACACCAACCGTAATATTGCTCATTTTTTAAAACGCCAATTAATCAACGAAGTTCAACGGAATCTAATGATTCAGATCGTATCAACATACTATGGAATGGATATTAATTTACTAGAACGTTTCCAGCGTAGGATGACGAAGTTAATCTTGCAAATATTAGTCTTTGGTTTAATGAAACAGGGTTATAGATGTTCATTGTTATGTGATGGGAAATGATATTGATGTTGTAGCTCTCCAGGAGACAGGGGATAGGAATGAAGGATTATTGAAATTAAATGGCTATAAAGGGTTTAACCTCTTCGCCGCAAATAACATCAGAGGCACGTCGATTTATGTTAAGAACTCCATACCAGCAGAGTTAGTAGAACCGCCATCAAAAACGCAAGGTATAGAGAGTGTCTGTGTTAAATTATCATTAAGGGAAGGGGAATTTATTGTAGTTAATTTGTATGTATCCAGGAACTGCTTCGACGCTAACTATTTACCTGACTGCATTTATACTAATCCTTCACTGGTCATTGGGGACCTTAATGCTCGGCACACAAGCCTTGGGACAGCGGGTAGTATTAATGCTAATGGGGTCAAGTGGTTACAGTTTCTACAAGATCATCCAGATACCTGTCTCTTGGGAAACAATGAACCAACTCACATCAGAGGAGGACGGCTTGACTATGCCTGCATTTTAAACTCTCAGGGGATTATGGGGAAGGCTCGGGTTGTTCGGGAACTACTTAGTGACCACTTTGCCTTGAACGTTGAATTACCACTAGGGAAAAAACAAGTCCACTTTCAAAGGAAAAGGCTACATATTAATAAAGATATAAAAATTATTTTATTCAAAATATGGGAGATTGGTATCAACAATACACGCCGTTCTGCGTTGATAGTTTTTACGAAGACATGGTCGAGAACATAGAGAAGTTAGTACAGAGGGAAAATAACGGGGGCAGGGGAAGCAAGACGCATGGACCTAAGAAATTTAAATATTCCAATGATCAGCAAGTCAAGGGGTGGGAGAGAATGCTACGGAGTGCACATAAAGAATGGTTAAAAAATGGAATGAGGGATGAAGAGAAAAATACAATGTTGGAAGTGGCTAGGGAATGCAGTCAGGTGAGGAAGGAGGCGCGGGACAGATACTGGCAAGACTTTGCTCAGTCCATTGGTAATACTAAGAACCTTAAAGACATATGGAGAGCAGTAAACAAAATCAGGGGTTGTAAGACCAAATTCATTGCTCATCCAGGGAAAGTTGCTAATGAGTTAGTAGATAAATGGGCAAGTGCTGCTGGTATGGAGTCCTTACCTGCAGACACGAGAGTCACCATTGAGTCACGGGAAAATATTAGAAATGGAGTAACTTTATGTGCCTTAAATACAAGATCTATAACATGCACTGAGATAACTCACGATGAGCTACTGGATGCTATAAAAAGTGGCAGCTCTACTGCTCCGGGAAAAGATGGAGTAACGTATGACATTCTTAATTATTTAGCCGGTATGAAACCTAGTCCCTTACTTGATTTGTTTAATATGAGTTATAGAGAGGGAAAGTTACCAAGAAAATGGAAAGAGGCTGTCATCATTCCTATCCCTAAATCAAACGGAGGCTACAGACCTGTCTCCTTAATATCCTGCTTTTGTAAAATGATGGAAAGGATTTTGTTAAATAGGCTACTCTACCTTGTAGGTGATAACATGTCCAGTAATCTCTTTGGTTTTATCAAAGGCAAAAGTACTGCGGATTGTCTCTTAAAGTGTTTGTCTAATGTGGATGACAATTGTAGAGTTTTTGTTGATCTACAAGGAGCATTTGATAAAGCCAATGGGGAAGTAATCTTATACGAATTAGCCAATCTGAGAATAACAGGGAGATTGCTACACTGGATAAGGGATTATCTACAAGGCAGAAAAGGTCAGGTGTATTACCAGGGATACATGTCTGAGGAACGGAGGTTTCAGTTAGGTACCCCACAAGGGGGAGTATTAAGTCCCACCTTATTCAATGTATTAATGAACAGATTAGCATCAGAGATGTATCCTCCAGGGGTCACGACGATCATATATGCTGATGACATTCTTATACAAGGCACTTCTGGGAACAAAATTCAAACTGCTCTTAACATACTTGGTACAACCTGTCACAAGTTAGGCTTAGTTATAAATGCAGATAAAACCAAATACGAGTATAGGAAACGAAGAAATATAACACTTACTCTAAATGGTGTGGAACTGAGCCGTGTTCAGAAGTACAAGTATCTGGGCATGTATGTTGGATACACATGTGAGAGTAAAAATGCTGAAATAAATCATATCAGCACCTTATGTAAAGCCCGTCTGCATCCTCTGAAAGCACTGGCTTTTTCTGGTAAAGGTGTTGGGGTACCTATCTTGCGGATGTTATACATAAGTACTGTTCGGTCCCTGATAGACTACGCACCCGTATTGTCTTACACAGACCAAGGCAGAATTAAAAAAATAGAGCTGATACAGAACGAGGCTATGAGGATTATTCTTGGATGTCAAAGAAATGCAATGATTGAAATAATGAGAATGGAATTAAATTTACAGAGTGTGTGTGATAGAGTCCGTGACATTAACACTAGAGTATCTATTCGTTTCATGCGGAGAAAAGGAGGGGATAAGCTGTTTGAGAGCGTTCAGACCTGCTTGAGTGACGTACACACTTCCAGGAAACTGAGGGAGACACGCTACACGAGGGGATTAGCTCATGACCTCAGGGAATATGATGTACTTGACTGCTGTAAACCCTCTCACCAGTGTAATAGGTCTGCTCCCTGGAAAGTACAGAAAATAGACGTCGAAATTGTACCCCTCAAGGTGAAAAAGATTCATCATGAACCGGGACAATTACGGTGTTTGTATGGAAGCATGATATCTCGGTTACCAAGAGGCAACAGTTTACATGTATATTGCGACGGGTCGGTGGCGGAGGATGGCAGGGCAGGGTGTGGTGTCCTAATAAGGGAATATACGGAGTTTGGGACTGTGGACAGGATAATTGAACTCCGGCTTAGTAATTATATATCATCCACACAAGCTGAACTGCAGGCCATTCTGGCGTGTTTGGAGGAAGTACGTCATGACGACAAAAATGTTTTTGTATTTGTCGATAACCGAGGAGCACTGGAGTCCTTAAACAGTCGAAACCCAGTCTTCATGTCTATAGTTGAGGACTGTAAGAGAAGAATAACTGAGATACAGCTGAAAGGTTATAGTGTGAAATTTATGTGGATTCCATCTCATGTTGGAATAGTGCTCAACGAGGTGGCGGATGACTTGGCCAAACGTGCCACATCAAAACCACAAGTTGACATTGAATGTGAATTCACAATGAGACAAATAAGAAGCAAAATCAGAAATATTCAGGCACAGGCAGAAGTGGAGAGGAGAGAGATAATGTATGAGAGAAGTAAAACCATGCAACACTACATGTTTGTGAGTCAAAACACCCATTTTACTTATGGTAAAAGGAGAAATGCTTGGAGTGACTCTGTGTACATGCGGCTCAGGCTTGGGTACAAATATTACTGGGAATATGGGATAGGTGTTCATGATAATGACACGAAGTGTAAACTATGTGGTATGTTAAGGTCTCACACCCTTGCCCATTATGTTCTTGATTGTCCGTTGATTAATGTATATAGAAACACTGAGATAAGGACTGTTCCTGAACAAATAGCCTGGATGTGTCACAACGGAAAGGTTGATGATAATCTTGAGAGATATAAGAATTTTGCACCATGACTGTAATATTTTGTTGAATTATCTGCATGTCTCTTGCAAATTCTCTTTACAGTATACCTAGGTCATAAAAGTATTTGTGTGTACGTCTGATAACATACTACTTGTGAAGGAGGAAATGTATATGTTTATCTCTCAGAATGTTTGGTAATATGTTTATTTGTGATGTGTGTCTATGTATGTATTAACACGTTGTACTGAATGGGGTGAGAATAGCTTGAGCTACCTCATCCCTTTGTGTGTATTTTACCTCAATAAACTTATTTCAATTTCAATTTCAATTTCATCCTGTGGGCGGTAGTAGACGATATATACCCATCCTGTCGGTGGTAGTTAACCATATACCCATTCCGTGGACGGACTGGACCCTATACTCATGCTGTGGGCGGCAATGGAGGCCAAACCCATCCTGTGGGTGGTAGTAGACACAATTTTCATCCTGTGGGTGATTGTGGACGCCATACACATCCTGTGTGTATTAGTGGACCATATACCCATCCTGTAGGTAGTAGTGAGCCCCATACCTATCCTATGGGTAGTTATTGGGCCCAGACCCATTCTACAAGTGGTATGGACCCCTTACGCACCTAACAGGTGGTAGTGGACACTATACCCATCCTACAGTAGGTAGTAGACACTATACCATCTTGTTTGCAGTAGTTTACCAATAGACATTCCACCGTAACATCGTTTTCTGTTAACGTTCCTGCAATACATTCTTTAAAGGATTTTTTAAGCACAAACTAGTGTATATAACGTTGATTGGTGAAGCAATATTATTCTATGTAATAATTTATAGTGCTTATTATAATTTACTAAGAACAACTAATATTTCTCAAAACAAAACTACGAAACTTCAATAGGATGTAGCTGATCTGTAATATTCTATGAGCATGGACAATACCAGGTAAATTTCACAACCCATGTGGGACCTGAAAACTACAATTTTCATTATAAGTGAACCAATCACGGCTATTCTGCTGTCTACGGCGATGGACGGGCACTATGAGACGTAAATTGATACGTGAGTAAGAGTTTGGGCCTTGGAAAAATGTAACTGGGAATATATCACATATGTACTAATTCATTTATTTATTTATTTATTTACTTATTTATTTATTTATTTATTTATTTATTTATTTATTTATTTATTTATTTATATACAAGAAGGTACATTGGGTTTGTGAGAATACATAGCATAGTACAGTAATTGCACTCTTGTAAAGCCACTAGTACGCGCAGCGTTTCGGGCAGGTCCTTAATCTAACAGATAATTTTAAGTAGGTAAATTCTATCAGAATTAATAAAATGATAACAAATACATTGCAAGAAAAAAAATGAGATGAGAGAGATTAGTAAGTATATTAAAGCACATTGGTATATTAAAGCTCTGATTGATTACATTGACAGCTTGATTGGTAATTTAAACAAGATTAATAGACACCATACAGTGTCTATTAATCTATAGACACTGTCAGTGTCTATAGATTGACAGTACATATAAGAAGACAGCAATGATAAAGATGTTCAGATTGGGTACATAAAGATTGGGAGATTGGGTAGCAATAGATACAGTGCAGTTTTAAAGCAAAAGGTAAAAAACTATGAAGATGAAATTAGGTACTTTTTACAACCCGTTCTCGCAAATTCGTAAAGTCAATATTGACTTATTAATTACGTGCATAGGTGATATACTAAACATAATAGATACCCCTAAAAAGATTCATAGAAAACACCGACCTTACCTAACCTTGTTAGTATCTTAAGATAAGCATCTTATTGCTTCGTAATTACAATTATTACTTAACCTATACCTATTATAGGTTAGGTAATAATTGTAATTATGAAGCAATAAGATGCTTATCTTAACATACTAACAAGATTAGGTAAGGTCGGTGTTTTCTATGAATCTTTTTAAGGGTATCTATTATTTTAAGTATGTCACCTATGCACATATTTAATAAGTCAATATTGACTTATTAAATTTGGGAGAACGGGTTGACTTTTTAGTATTGTTTTTGAATGATGCGAAAGTTGGACAGCTATTCAATTCAATAGGGAGTGAGTTCCATAGACTTGGTCCCTTTATTTGCATAGAGTGTTCACACAGATTAGGTTTGACTCTGGGGATATCAAAGAGATATTTATTTCTGGTGTGGTGATAATGGGTCCTATTACATCTGTCCAGGGAGAGTTTCAGAGCAGGATTTGCATTTAAGAACAGGGTTTTGTAAATGTAGTTGACACAAGAGAATTTGTGGAGTGAGATTATGTTTAGCATGTTTAGGGAGTTAAACAAGGGGGCTGAGTGTTGTCTGAAAGCAGAATTTGTTATTATTCTGATAGCAGATTTTTGCTGGGTAATGATGGACTAGAGGTGGTCTGCAGTGGTTGAAACCCATGCTCAGATACCATAATTAAGATAGGGATAGATTAGTGCATAATATAGAGAGATGAGATCAGAGTTAGGTACATAATATCTGATTTTGGAGAGTATACCAACTGTTTTAGAGACTTTCTTAGTTATGTGTTGTATGTGGGTACTGAAGTTGAGTTAGTACTGGAGTTGAGTTATTCAGTCTAGGAATAGGCCAAGAAACTTTCCATCATTTTTATTGCTAATGTTTACATTGTCTATCTGAAGCTGAATTGCATTTGTAGATTTGCTTCCAAATAAGATGTAGTAGGTCTTTTCTATGTTAAGTGTTAGTTTGTTGGTTGACATCCATAAGTGGACTTTTTTTAGTTCATTATTAACAACATTATTTAGTGTATGTGGGTTGGGGTTAGAGTAGATGAGGGTAGTATCATCAGCAAACAAAATAGGTTTCAGAATGTTAGAGACGTTAGGCAGATCATTGATGTAAATAAGAAATAAGAGAGGTCCCGAAATGCTGCCCTGTGGCACTCCAACGGTTATTGGTAGAGTGGGAGAGGTAATATTATTGATGGCTACACATTGGTGTCTATCACTAAGATAGGATTGGATATAGTCCAGTGTATGGCCTCGAATTCCATAATGATGGAGTTTACGTAAGAGGTAATTGTGATTAACAGTATCAAAGGCCTTTCTCAGGTCAGTGAAGAGTCCAATCGGAAACTCATTTTTGTCAAGGGCTGAGTAAATTATATCAAGGAGACTAATAATTGCATCGTTGGTACTCTTTTGGGAGCGGAAGCCAAACTGACAGGGGCTAAGAATGTCAAATTTTACGAGGTAGGAGTAAAGCTGTTTGTAGATAATTTTTTCAAATATTTTTGATAGTATGGGTAGGTTTGATATTGGTCTATAGTTGTTTATGTCTGCCGGCTTACCTCCTTTATGAACTGGCGTTACTCTTGCTTTTTTAGGGATATCAGGGAAGGTATGACACTCAAGGGATTTGTTGAACAGCAGAGCTATAGGTGAGGCAAGGGCGTGGGAGGCGCTCTTGTATATAATGGATGGTATTTCATTGATGTTCCCAGCTTTGGTTTTTAGTGAGTGTATGATAGACACAACATCTGCTGGGCTGACTGGTGAGAGAAGAGAGTTTGGATTGCTGCTTGAGAGATATGTGTCTGAGTCCGTGGGATTTTACTGGCAAGGTTAGCACCAACCGATGAAAAGAAGCTATTAAATTCATTTGCCATTTTTAAATCAGATGACGATGTAAGGCCATCCTTAGAGAGTGTTATCTGGTTTTAGGAGTGTTGTTTAGTTCCTAGGATATTAGAGATGGTTTTCCATGTGCTTTTCATGTTGCCTTTTGCTTCTTTGAATCTAGTCTCATAATATGAAAGTTTAGCTTTTCTTATGATACTGGTAAGCACTGATGAGTACCTCTTAACTACTTCCTTTGTAACTAGGCCAAACCTAAATTTCTTTTCATATTCATGTTTTTTGTTGATTGATTTGATTATGCCACTTGTGAGCCACGGGTTATTTTTTATTTTATCAGTTACTTGTTTGGTAAGGAGGAGACAGTGAGTGTTGTAGAGGCTTAGAGTTTTGAAGAGAAAGAGGTTAGTTAATGAGTTTATATCCTGTGTATTATTAAATTCAGATTCCCAGTTAATATTGTGAAGTGCATTAGAAAGATTGCCTAAAGCTGATTCACTGTGTAGTCTGAATGAGAGTTTCTTGCTTTCTGGTGGTGCTGTGTCCATGTTTGCTATGAGGAAGGTAGGATAGTGGTCAGTTGTTCTGTCATAGATTACCCCAGATGTAAGGGGAGCTGTTATATTAGTCCATAAGTGATCCAGAGTAGTGGCAGATGTTTGAGTGACTCGGGTGGGCTTGGTGATTGTGGGGATTAGCATACAGGAGTGCATGCTGTTACGGAAATAGTCAACTTGAGGGTTGTTTTGATGACAACATATTGACTTTAAGCATTAAGTCATATATGTGCTGTCTTGTGTGAGAGCGGGTTGAGTTCCCAGACACCTTGTTTGCCCGGTGTAGCCCGGAAGAAGACGCGGCTTCACGGCCACTGATTTATCCAGATGCTTCGTCTGCCCGGTGTACCCCCGTAGTTCTGCTACCCCCTTGGATGTGATGTTCCAGACGTTTGTCTGCCCGGTATAGCCCGGAAGAACGGCGACCTCCTCGGTTGCTAGTTACCAGACGACTTGTCTGCTTGGTGTAGCCCGGAAGAACGGCGACTTCCTCAGTTGCTAGTTACCCAGACGCCTTGTCTGCCCGGTGTAGCCTGGAAGGAACCATGCCCTCAGGCCGCTGGGTTCTCCAGACGTTCCGTCTGCCAGGTGTAGCCCGGATCCTCCTGCTGGCCTGGCCAGCTGTCGCTCCCCAGCTGGTGCGGACATTGCCGTGGTTGTCACAAGCCACTGCCGTCCTAGCTGTCTTCGTTCAGGGGTTGACGTCCAGCCGACATTCTTCTTGTGATGTGTTCGCTGTGTTCCTGTCCAGCCGACGTTCTTCCTGTGATGAGTTAAGCCGACGATGTTATTCAGATGTCCCTGCCGCTGTGTTCTAGTGGCTGATGCTCGGTTGGGGCGGTTGCAGCTGGTCCAGCTGTCTGCCCTAGTGTGCGAGCCCCCGCTCTCTTCCGTTGTTGCTTCAGTTTTGGTGTTCCAGATGCTGCACCTTTTGGTGTTCCGGCTGCCGATGTTCCCGGCAGTCAGTGTCCCAGTTGCTTCAGGTGCAGCTGTTGCTGTTCCAGTTTGCTGCTGTTCAGGTGGAACACGGTCCAGCTGCTGACGTTCCAGCTGTTGTTGGACCAGCTGCTGACGTTCCAGCAGTTGTTGGACCAGCTGCTGACGTTCCAGCGGTTGTTGGACCAGCTGTCATGCTTCGGTTGAAGTTGTTCCAGCTGCCGTTGTTGCAGTGGTTGTTGATCCAGCTGCTGATGTTCCAGTTGATGCGGTCCCAACTGTTAATGTCCACACTACTGTAATTCCTGCTATCGGTGTTTTCCAGCTGTTGGTGCTCCAGGTGGTGATGTTCTAGCCGTTGTTGAGCCAGCTGATGACGTTCCAGCTGCTGGTGTTGCAGCTGATGTGTCCCAGCTGCCGTTTTTCCAGATGGGGCTGTTCTATCCGTCGATTTTCCAGCTGTGGTCGGTTCTGCGGATGCTGTCCCAGCTGCTGCTGTTCCAGCTGCTGCCGGCTAGCTGATGATGTTCCAGCTGCCGCTGTTCAGCTGTAGATGTTCCTGCTATTGATGTTCCAGCTGTTGGTGCCCAGCTGGTGTTGCTTTAGCTGTTGACGTTCCGGCTGATGATGCCCCAGCTGCTGCTGTTCCAGCTGATGCTGTTCCAGCCGCTGAGGTTGCAGCTGATGGTGTTCCAGCTGCCAATCTTCCAAACGACGTCGTCCCAGCTGACGACGTTTCGGCTGGTGTTGTTACTGCAGCTGATGTGCCAGCTGGGGGCTACAGCCGGAGCTGTTCCAGCTGGCGTTCTCTTTTAACTGGGGTTTTATCTGGCGTTATCTCAGCTGCCGTTTATTCCAGCACCCAATGTTCTGCCAGCCGTTGTTCTAGCTGTTGGCGTTCCAGCTGTCGAGGTTCCTGCCGTGGACGTTCCTGCTGCTGTTCCAGCTGCTAATGTTCCAGGCCCGAAGTTCCAGCGGGCGGGATTCCAGCTGACGATGTGCCTATTATTATTATTACTATTTTTCAGTTTCATTGTATTTTATTTTATTTTATTTTCAGCTTCATGTATTAATTCCGGTATTCTCTAATGAGTTATATTCCAGCCTTATTTTGAGCATAAATTGTTTTGCAGTTGCACTTTCCTTACTACTGCAGTTTCCCCTTGGCCCGTTGCCGCTTTTTTATATCTTCAGCAGCTGTTGGTGTTCCAGCTGCTGAGGTGCCAGCTGCTGAGGTGCCAGCTGTCGATGTCCCAGCCGTCGATGTTACAGCTATTGCTGTTTCAGCAGTTGCTATTCCAGCTGCTGATATTCTACCTCCTTTTGGCAGGGGAAAGCTTTAGCTTTAGCTTCAGTTCGTTCTCGGCGTTCTCTTAACGCCGAGTTCCCTTAGGATTCCTCTATGTTGATTCAAGACAACTCCGGCACGGCCTACAGGACTTCCGGAAGGCTTCTCTTAGGGTCCAAGATCGCTTCAAGATGACCCCAAGATGACTCATGGTGAACTGATGACTTCTTGACGACTTACCGATATCTAAGGATGACTTCCAGGTGACTGCAAGATGACTGCAAGATGACTTCAGGATGACTTCAAGATAACTCCGAGACGACTCCTAGATGGCATCATGTTGTCTTAACGATGACGCCAAGATGACTTCAAGACGACTTAAGGTGGAATGCAAGACGTCTTCAGACGACTTCAAGGTGGCCTCTAGTTGGCGTCTAGACGACTCCGGGACGCCCCCAGGATGTCTTTAGGACAATTCCTAACGACTTAAGGTGTCCTTTAGTTCACTTGGCGAACCTTCAAGATGTTTCAGGCTGGCCGGGGCTATAGTGTATTCTTTAGTTTTCTTTTTCTGCCTTGGGGTGCCGTTTTCCTTCTCACTGGGCTCAGCGGAAAGGGGGGACCCCGACGAGCCCTCTCCCCGCTTCCATTTTCAAGTCGACTCTAAGATGTCTTCTTGTTGCCAGCATGATGACTTTTCGTCGACGTCATGGCGACTTCAAGACGACTCTAGGACGTATCCTAGACGTCTTCAAGATGCTACTTGATGACCTGTAGAGGGCGTCCGGACGGCTCCAGGATGCTTGCAGGTAACTTCAGGACGACTATCAGGTGACTTCAAGATGCCTTTCACGGGGCTCGGCGGAGGGGGGGGGGGGGTACCCCCCCTCACCACGCTCACGGTGCGTGTCCCTACGCTGATTACCCACCTATTTCTACTCATCTATTTGTTCTTGCGGGGGTTGAGCTTTGTCTCTTTGGTCCCGCCTCTCAACTGTCAGTCAACTGGTGTACAGATTCCTGAGCCTACTGGGCTCGATCATATCTACATTTGAAACTGTGTATGGAGTCCACCTCCACCACATCACTGCCTAGTGCATTCCATTTATTAACTACTCTGACACTGAAAAAAATTCTTTCTAACGTCTCTGTGGCTCATCTGGGTACTAAGTTTCCACGTGTGTCCCCTTGTTCGTGTCCCACCCGTGCTGAAGACTTTGTCTTTGTCCACCCTGTCAATTCCCCTGAGAGTTTTGTAGGTGGTTATCATGTCTCCCCTTACTCTTCTGTTTTCCAGGGACGTGAGGTTCAGCTCCTTTACCCTTTCCCCGTAGCTCTTAACTCTCAGTTCCGGAACGAGCCTGGAGGCATACCGCTGAATCTTCTCTACTTTGTCTTGTGTTTAACTTGGTATGGACTCCAGGTTGGAGCTGCATATTCCAGGATTGGTCTGACATAAGTGGTATACAGGGTTTTGAATGATTCCTTACACAAGTTTCTAAAGGCAATTCTTATGTAGGCCAGTCTAGGATATGACACTGATTATATCCTTTTGATGTGGGCCTCTGGGGACAGGTTCGGTGTGATATCAACCCCCAGATCTTTCTCTCTATATGACTCTTACAGGATTTCACCTCCCAGATGGTACCTTGTGTTCAGCCTCCTGTTCCCTTCGCCTAATTTCATTATCTTACACTTTCCTGAGTTGAACTTTAGCAGCCAATTTCTAGTCCAGGTCATCCTGTAGTAGTGAGTGTTTGCGACCGCCTGCAAGGTGACTTAGCGATGACTCCAAGACGACTTCTTGATGTCTGCATGATACCTTCATGTTGGCGTCTTCCTGACTCCAGGATGATTACAAGATGATCTCTAGTTGGCATCAGGGCCACTTCAGGACGAATCCCAGTCGAGTCCTAGCTGCTTTTCATGTTGACTGGTGGCATTATATTATATATTACATTGTTATATATTTATTTAAGTTATTTTCTATTCAGTATCGGGTTTATAGTTGCCTCACTTCGGCTTCCCCCCCCCCCTCTGCTATTATTTGTAATTATTGATTTTATTCTGAGTTTCCTGCAACTATATTATTGTTTTAAGCCTACTTTGCTTATGGTCTTTGGTTTCCTTGGCTTATTTGGCTGCGTTACTCCTACTTGTTACTATTTGTTATTGATGTTAGTTATAGTCACTTTTTGGTGTTATTGATCTTATGTCAATTACCTTTTGGCATCCGGCCCTCGCCTAACGCTATGAATGTTATTAATATTGTATCATATTATTACTAATTTAAGTTCTTTTATTTTTCGGTCCGGGTTTTAGTTGCCTTGCTTTTCCGTCCCTCTGCTTTATCTTATTATCGTTTTCTACTGGATTACTGCTACTATTATTGTTTATGCTTACTTAGCATAACGGTCTTTGGCCCCTTGGCCTTTTTTGACTAATTTATTACTCCTCGTGTTACTATTTGCTATTGATGTTTCTTATTACATAATATTATTCTGTTTAATTTAAGCTCATTTATCATTCGGTTTGGGTCCTTGCCTACATCTGCATATTCCTCCCCCTTGTGCTCTGCTCTCGCTTGGCGCCCTATGCTGGATTATGTTCCCTTTTCCGCAGCCACGACAAGCCGGAGACCCCCCCCCCCCCACCCCACCCCCGCTGCAGCGAGGAAAAGAATGCGAGCCGGATATTCCTCTTACCATGGTTACAGTTCAGTATATTTATATATTTTTTTTATGAGCTAGCTAGCATACGGCTTGGCTTTCCAGTCCTAAGTGTCGTATTATTTGGTCTTCTGTGCGATCTTGTAGTATTGGTTTATTACATGTTTTTCTGATCGGGGAGAAAAACGCAAGCCAGTATGAGGGGACTTATTTATTAATTAGTGTAAAGATGATAACTGATGTACCACAATATAATCGATGTCAAAGAGTATAACACGAAGTTTATAACATAACTGAGTAGCTATAGCAGTACTGCAAAAATGAATCTAAAGAGAATAAACAGTAACACATTATTAACAGAGCATAGTGCCAGTTAGCCTGATAATACAATGTTGAAGTACACACAATCAGCTTAATGCTATAATTAAAGACAATACAAGTTTTATAACAAGGTGAGTGGCACAGCCAGTACAGCTAAAGTAAATCTATCCAGGGAATAATCATAGACCCTTAAGAATATGCATGTAGCCAAGTAACAAGAAATACGGATATAAAGGAATTCATCTATATATATATATATATATTATTAAATATGACCGAAAAAGTAAGATTAATAATTCTAACACGAATTTTCTCAATCTTTCGTACATTACGCTTCACTGTTGGAGGTAAATCAAAAATCACTTCTCCAAAATTCATTTTTATTTCTAGTCTGACGCGACACGGGCGCGTTTCGTAAAACTTATTACATTTTCAAAGACTTCACAAATACACAACTGATTAGAACTTGCGTTTCCCTGATTTTATATCTACATTTGAGTGAGGTGGGAAGGGTGATGTGGCATTACATTTGAGTGAGGTGGGAAGGGTGATGTGGCATTAACACAAGACAGAACACTAGGGGATATTAAGAGACTGCTACCAAAATATACTAATGTTAAAGTGCACGACCCAGCAGCAAGGAATCAAGCCTTCACGATAAAATATCGCCAGGATCTGATTCGTGATCAGATATACAAGGCAGAGAATGAAATCAAAGACAACAAAACGAAACTACTTCATGCTACAAACGAGTGGAGAAATAGCAACATCGACCATAGTATCCGTACCCGCATTGAACAACACCTCGACATCCTCACAGACCAACATCACCTCAGCACTGAAACAAGGATTATCAAGAAACTAACAACATTATATGGAGGACCTATGGCAATTCCACGACCAAGAGATGGCTTCCTGAACCTTGCAGGAATTAACCTCACTGAGGACCAAGTCACTCTCCTAAATCTGGGCATAAACTGTCATGTTATGTCCAGACCGAGTGAAATGGCCCGGAAAGTAGAGTTGGAAATTCTGTTGGACGACATATTCGACCTCGA
>NC_091157.1:16444261-16461761 GCF_040958095.1 Procambarus clarkii
GGGTGGACCGGGTCAATCCGGAACGCCTCAGCTTTGTCACGCTTTGCCAGGTGCGCCCCCGACAAGCGTCTGGTTGATTCCTGGTTGATGGGGTCCTGGGAGTTCTTCTACTCCCCAAGGCCGGCCCGAGGCCAGGCTTGACTTGTGAGAGTTTGGTCCACTAGACTGTTGCTTGGAGCGGCCCGCAGGCCCACATACCCACCACAGCCCGGTTGGTCCGGCACTCCTTCGAGGAATAAATCTAGCTTACTCTTGAAGATGTCCACGGTTGTTCCGGCAATGTTTCTTATGCTCGCTGGGAGGGTGTTGAACAACCATGGACCCCTGATGTTTATACAGTGTTCTCTGATTGTGCCTATGGCACCCCTGCTCTTCACTGGTTCTATTCTGCATTTTCTTCCATATTGTTCACTCCAGTATGTTGTTATTTTACTGTGTAAATTTGGTACTCCCGCCAAACACACACCGAAACTACGACGTTGGTACAACGTTCGAACAAGTTTTAACACCTCCTAATCAGATATAACAACCAATATAGCAAGTTGTAACAACGTTCTAACACGTCATAAACACGTTAAGCCAAGATGTAACAACTTTATTACAAGTTGTAACAAGCAGAAAATAGAGACAGTTAGGGGTTGTGTTTCCAGGGATTGGCCTTCCAGTATCTTCCAGGTGTATATTATTTGATATCTCTTTCGTCTTCTTTCTAGTGAGTACGTTTGGAGGGCTTTGAGAAGATCCCAATAATTTAGGTGCTTTATCTCATCTATGTGTGCCGTATATGTTCTCTGTATTCCCTCTATTTCAGCAATCTCTCCTGCTCTGAAGGGGGAAGTGAGTACTGAGCAGTACTCAAGACGGGACAACACAAATGACTTGAAGAGTACAACCATTGTGATGGGATCCCTGGATTTGAAAGTTCTCGTAATCCATCTTATCATTTTTCTGGCTGACACAATATTTGCTTGGTTATGCTCCCTAAAAGTTAGGTCGCCAGACATCATTATTCCCAAATCCTTTACATGATGTTTTCCTAATATGGGCACATTTGATTGTGTTTTGTACCCTGTATTATGTTTAAGGTCCTCATTTTTACCATTCCTGAGTACCTGGAATTTATCACTGTTAAACATCATGTTATTTTCTGATGCCCAGTCGAAAACTTTATTAATATCAGCTTGAAGTTTTTCAATGTCTTCAGCCGAGGTAATTTTCATACTGATTTTTGTGTCATCTGCAAAGGATGATACGAAGCTGTGACTTGTATATTTGTCTATATCTGATATGAGAATAAGGAAAAGCAGCAGTGCAAGGACTATACCCTGTCTGTGGACTGTAGGGGTGGACTGTACCACGTCTGACCACCAATGCCACCCCGTCATGGACTGGTAGTTCACTGTTGTCGACTCCTGCGGGATGTTGGCGTTCACGCTCTTAAAGGAATAGGGGTAGCTGAGGATGCGGAGGAGCCTGTACTTGCCTGGCATAGACTTCTTTTTCAGGGCTATGGGCGAACACTTGAAGTTCTTGAATGGGGGGGGGGCCTCAAAGGGGCCCACGATGCGCCCCAGACTCAGTTCCTTGTCGAGCATAGGCCCCACAATATTTGGAAGGGCCGTAGTTGCTGAGGAGGCTATGGGAGAAGAGAGAAGTCCGCGCCCCCTCAAAACCGTGTAGGAACCCCTCCGGAAGCCCCTCGCGACGTAGTCCCGGAGGGGGTAACCCACCAGGAAAGCATCAAGTTCGTCTGCATCCATCGGCGTTGCTACGGGTGTCATTCTTCTTGCCCCTGTCCTGAGGGGGCGACGGGGACGCTGCTCCTGGGCGGCGCCGATGCGAGGCTGGGCCTGGAGGCACGGGCAGTAGGCAGGGTGTCACTTGCGGTGACGTGGGCAGTAGTGCTTGTAGGTGCAGGAGGTGACAGTACAGCCTGCGCCTGTTGCATGAAAAGCGAAGCAGTATCCCAGGGGAAGGCCGTAGGCCCATGTGGTGGAGAGCGAGCTTTCGGCCGAGGAGGCAATGGCTTGATGCACCACCTGAGTCCGCTCCCACGAGGCACATTGTATCGACCAAATCTCCAGGTCGAGTCTTAAAGCAGTCCAAGGACATCCCGACCTCTCCTTGTCCCACCTGAAACCCTCGTTGTACCACTTCCAGTCACCACGGAGTCTTCATGGTCTTCACATATCGTACATAAGTGAAAAGTGCCTGCCCTTTGGCAGGATGTCACTCCAGGTAGATTGATGCATAAATGTCGAAGATGTGCCCCCACTGCTCCGGCGTCAGAGGCGGCAGATTCTTGCCAGGTGACTGAGCCTCAGAAGAAGTGGCTGGGCGCGTCTCGGAGGGCCTGGCATCGCGTTCAAAGGCAAGCAGCTCCCTAACGTCAATGTACTTGTTTGCCCAGACTTTCTCTCGTAGGGCCTGCAGGACGTGCTTGCCTAGTAGGGGAACGGTGCAACCTTGCAACCACCAGTGCTGGCCCAGCCAAGAACTAGCGGAAGGGGGTGACAAGCCATCTCTGCGGTACTCACCGTAAGAGGACGGACTGGAAGAGCTGGTTCGGTGCCTCATCACGTGCCACCACGCCCGTGAACGTGGGCGGCGTTCCAAGGGGGAGGCTGGGCGGGTACGCTGGTCTGAGGGGGCGTCTGTGGCAGCTGCATCATCAGCTGCTTGGTGTGCTGGCGCCTTGAGTCGGTGGAGGGGCTCCGAGCCTGCGCGATAAGTGACTGCAGCGTCGCCCAGTCATCTGCCAAAGTTGGAGGGGGCTGGGCAGCCTCGCCCCCCGTGACCTTGCCGGCCGGGCGCAGGTCCGGGATGTGTTCACCGTCCGAGCCCCCCGAAGAGGCCTCCATTGTGGGGGAGGCAAAGCGGGAGAGTTTCACCCTGGCCCTGGGTGGTTGCGTCCTGGTGCCCCTTTGTTGCTGTCCCCTCGTCGACGCCGCCCTTGTCCTCTTCCTCACCGCGGGAGTGTGGGCCGGCTTCTCCATACTGCGGAGAAAGGAAACGTAAGCAGTCGGCAAGGGCGAAATGAATAATGCAGCAAATATACCAATAACAAAAGCTCAAGGACACATATATCTATAACGCATCCCAGCGGAGGCTGAAAGGTAAAGGAGGCTCGAACAGTAGCAGGAAGGAAGACTGAGGCACAGCCCTATAA
The DNA here is from genome assembly GCF_040958095.1 of Procambarus clarkii. Classification (NCBI taxonomy): domain Eukaryota; kingdom Metazoa; phylum Arthropoda; class Malacostraca; order Decapoda; family Cambaridae; genus Procambarus; species Procambarus clarkii. The sequence continues at coordinate 16,447,431 of NC_091157.1, forward strand.
GGGGCTCCACCCCGAGCAGGACTGGACACGAAGCGAGAGGAAGGAGATGCCCTAGTGAAAGTATGCAAATAAGAAAAAGACATCACGAACCACAAAAACGGAAGGAGCAACCGCTACAAACAGAGAAAAAGAAAGCAGCGCATAAATGAGACGGGTAAAAAGGGGGAAAGGAAAAAGAAAGGCAAAGAATAACTGCAGAAGAAACAAAAGTACCTAGCTAAATAAAAGTGGGCGCAATCAAAAATGCATAAAAAGTAGAACGAGAAAGACAAAGTAAATAGCAGAATACTTGAATACTACGTGAATACTTCGACTTGAAAATGGTCCAGGACGGACCGAAACGTCGTCGTCCCTTTACCTTCTAGTGTGTGGTCTGGTCAACATACTTTAGCCACGCTACTGTGACTCATCGCCTGCATGTAAATAGCAGAAGTAATAAAATAGAGAAAAAGAGGAACTAGACAGTCCCCAAAGAGCCGCGCAGATGACATGTGGAAGAAAGAGAGAGATAACCAAAGCGGGCAAAGAACGACAATTAACCCCGGAGAGAGGTGAAACAAGAGTGGGGGGCTAGACGAATAAATAATAATGGAGAAAAAACTAAATAACAAAATAATGTCAAACGTGACAAATAAAGTTTGAACAGATTAAAGAAAGAATAATGGATAAAGAAAATAAATGCAAGTAAAGATAACTAAAGAACGAAGACTATCTACCCAGAAGGAAGGGAGAAGGTGGGGGGGGGGGAGCCTCCAAGAAGGGGGCCTCCAAGAATGGGGGGCAAACAAATAAGTGAGGAAGAAAACATTGGAGGAAAATAATAACGTAAAAAGATAAAATGAATTAAAGCAAATAAAATAAATAATAACCAAACAAATAAATAATGAAAAAACCAGCGTTGAATGTAATGAAACGCCATTTTCTGGGTGAGTCCTGGAGGCTCCCCGGAGCTATCCCAGGCTGATATGCTAATGTCAGACTTTGGCATCAGTCATGTGTATGGAGTTCTTAGGCCTACCGGGGACCACGGCCAGAACCGGGCCCCCTCAGAGAGGCAAGGGGAGCAATGGCCTATAGAAGCCCCCGTGTAGTTGGAAGCATTCTATGTCTGCCATCGACCGGAACAGGCACCCAGAAAGGTAAGCGCCCCAAAACAAACCCCTATTCTGGTTAAAATTGCTACCAAAAACCGAACTAGTGGATAGAACTCCCCAACCGAAAACAAGCAAACTAGTGTGACGTCACACTGCCGCGCCGCTGTCTGCGCAGCTCCCCCTCCCCAGGAGGGGGAAGGGGGAGCCCCAGACCCCCCGCGCCGGCTACCCACACCTCAGTTCTTGAGGCTGGATGTCAAAAACGCGAAAAACCGCCGACCGGAGGGAGGGAATGATGCCGGGGAGCCTCCGGGACTCACCCAGAAAATGGCGTTTCATTACATTCAACGCTGGTTTTCTGGGGGGAGCCCCGTCGGCTCCCCGGAGCTAACTACACACAGACAGAAAAAGAGGGACTTACCCGGGAGGTGGTCGTCGCTCACCCCTCAACTCGAAGCCGAGACAACTGGCTGCAACCGCCGACCCAAAGCAACACAGGCCCGACGAGGCCCAGGGACATTCACAAGGTAACGAGCAGCCAGGACCCTGTTCGACCGCCAAAATCCCCGCGCCCGAATATCAGACCAAGACATATTCCCAAAGACGGCAGCAAGAGCCGCGAACTTACAAACGTCATGGGCACGGGGAGAGACCGCAGGCTGGCTGGACCTAATAACCCTGCGGACGACCTGAGAGACCCGAACCCGCGAACAGGGAAGAAGGGAAACCGGATCAACCCACAGCGCGTCCCCGGACACAGAAGCTGTGGCGCGCAAATAACGGCGAAGCGCCGCAACCGGACACAAAACATGATGCACCCCCGGCCTGACCAACCAAGCATCAACCACCCATGGACCCCTCCGGAACGCAGCAGTCTCATTCTTCGCCAGAAAAGAAGGAGACGGCTGCAAACGAACAAAACAATCACCACGACCAAAAGAGCAGAAACCCCTGCGCCGGAGGAGAGCATGAAGCTCCCCTACCCGACCCCCAGAGGCCAAAGCCTCTGTTCGCCCGCTGTTCGCGGGCGAACAGCGCAAGCCGTCCCCCCATCGCCCCGTCAAGGGGGTAAACCGCGAAAGGGCCGGCGACCCTTACGAGACCCAGAACCCCGCACAGCGCGAACACCGCGCCGACCAGACGAGGGAGGGTCCGCAGGAGGAGCCAACCCCAAACCTGACACCAGAGGCCTACCACGACGAGAGGAACCCCGAGCCCTGGCACGACCTTTCCGGGAAGGCCCACCCCGGGACCCCCGGAAAATCAACAAGTCCGACATCAGACGACAAGCCGCCGACGCAGCCTGAATAAACTGCGCCACGGCCGACTCCCCAAACAGTAGAGGACAAAAAGGTGAAGAACGCCCAAGAGCCAGAGCCCAAGCAGATTCCACAGAGGAACCCAGCACTGCCTGCCGACACGCGAGACGGGAAGCATAGAACAGGGAAACCGCATCCCGCAAAATCGGCGTAAACAGCTTCAACAAGGCAGCCGACGAACGCGCAGCCGAGGACAAGGTGCCAAACCCCGGGACGGACCCAAGCGTCCCCACATCCTCCATGAGCCAAGCCAAAGACAGCTCCAGGAGGGAAAAGAACCGCAAGGCCGAACACAAAAGGCCCTGGGCGCGCAAGTCCTCCGCAACGAGCGCCGCCGAAAGGGAGGGAACCTGCACATGGAGCTGAATAACGCCCACATCGCGGGGAAGGGCAGGGGCAAACAAGCACTCATTCAGGTACTCAAGGTCACCCCCAGGAAAACCTGAAGCACCGTAGAAGCTTCCCGCCACTCCAGCGTGCGGGAATGACAGAAGGAATGCCAGGAATCCAGACCAAACAAGGGGCAGTCTGCTAGCCAGGACGACTCCGGAACCTCGTAACGGAGCCAGAAAGGGAACGAAGTCCCAAACCTGAACGTGGACGGATCCATTTCCGAGGCATACTCCGGGTCACGCAGGAGGTAAGCTGCAAAGGCCGCTCGCACCACACCAGGTCGGAGGCGATAAGCCAAAAACCTCCGGAAGGACGGAACCGACGTACCCGGGGGAACACGGAACCGAACCCGGGGAGGGGCTGACACCAAATCCAACTCGTACGCAGAGGGGGGAAAAGAAAACCCCACTCCTTGTAACAATAAGCCCCGCTCAGTGGGAAGTAAAACCCAGGCTGGGTCCAGCGGGGCCCAAGGCCCCCAAGTCAGCCCCTCCCCAGCCTCGAGGTCCGTCACCACAGGACCCGAGGCCGAGTCCTCTCCCCAAGCCCCGACCCCACAAGACAAGGACGAAGCAGCCGGAAAAGCTGGAGGAAGGGGGGCCCACTGGTCAGACCCTGAAGCTTCGGCCGGGAGACAGGACTCGAATGCCTCTGCCGCCCCCCCGGAAGGGGCAACCCCCGAAGCTGCCCGAGTCTCGAGATCAAGTAACCCCTGCTCCGACCCCGAAACCCTCAGACGCTTCGGGGCCGGAAGCAGGGGCGGGGGACCAGAACGAACAAAAGGGGAAGGACGAGGAGGTGTGCGGACTGAACCAGGATCGAAGCGACCCTCACCCCCAAGACCGGGTCTCGAAAAGCAAAGCGGGGCAGCCCCGGGGCATCCGGGGAAGCAACCAACCGAGCGCGTTGCAACAGACGAAACCTAGACTGCAACGCACGTGCCGCCTGTACCCGAATAGAATCAGAGGATTGGGTAAATTGAGTCACAAGCAAGCAGCAACACTCACAGGACTCAGGGTCGAAAGTATCACCGACCCAACAGGCAGCGTGGCAGAGGCAAAAACAATGAGGGTCACCCTGAAACAAGTTGACCGAGCAACCCTCAAACTCGCACACAGCGAGTGGGGACTCCGGGGTTACATCCATCGGACCCACGCGCGCCCAGGGGATTCCCAGGGTCCTGAGCGTTTACTTTAAGAGGACTCGCGCTCAGGTAGTCCCAGGCAGGGTGCTGCAAACCGGCGCCCAAAACTACCAAGCAAACTTCTAAAGCTGAACCCCAGGGACGTGTACACTCACGGGGACCTAGCAGGGGGCGCCATCGAGGAGAACAGTGGAAGGGCAAAAACAAACTGAATAAAATGACCGAACCCCCCACCAGGCAAAAACAAAAAGAAAAACAAAACCCCGCAAGAGGACAGCGAACCCCAAGGAACAGAGCCGGCCGCGATGTCGGGAAATACAAGCTGAGCAGCACCCTGCGCCCCTACCAGTGCAAACTGCCTCTTACCTGCCGGTAACAAGGGAGAACAGAACACCCAAGAGCCCAACAGGCGGCCGAAAAACCGAAAGGTAAAACGGACCAGCAGAGGCAGACCCCGAGGAGCCTGTGGAAGGTGGCCCCAAGCCCCAAGGGCAGTACTTACAGGGCACCTAGGGAAGGCAGCCCTAGGCGCATGCAGCCCGAGTACTGAAGATAACTCCTGGCTCTCGCACCCACAAAACTAACACCACACGCAAAGCACAGTGCAGTAGCGACACCGGAGCCAGAGCACACGACCATCGCCTATAGCATCAGCCTCAAGAACTGAGGTGTGGGTAGCCGGCGCGGAGGGTCTGGGGCTCCCCCTTCCCCCTCCTGGGGAGGGGGAGCTGCGCAGACAGCGGCGCGGCAGTGTGACGTCACACTAGTTTGCTTGTTTTCGGTTGGGGAGTTCTATCCACTAGTTCGGTTTTTGGTAGCAATTTTAACCAGAATAGGGGTTTGTTTTGGGGCGCTTACCTTTCTGGGTGCCTGTTCCGGTCGATGGCAGACATAGAATGCTTCCAACTACACGGGGGCTTCTATAGGCCATTGCTCCCCTTGCCTCTCTGAGGGGGCCCGGTTCTGGCCGTGGTCCCCGGTAGGCCTAAGAACTCCATACACATGACTGATGCCAAAGTCTGATATTAGCATATCAGCCTGGGATAGCTCCGGGGAGCCGACGGGGCTCCCCCCAGAAAAATAGGAATAAATAATAAACGGAAACAAGATAAATTAAACAAAACTTGAACAAAAAAGGGATGGGAGTGAAAAAAGCCTAAATAAACCTAGACTAATAATGTGGAACTGAAAAAAACAAGGAAAATAAATACACACCCAGATACATAAATAAATAATGGAGAAACTGCCCCCAAGGGAAGACATGGAAGACGACAGCTACACTGATGAGGGAGGGAGGGGGTAGACGAAAAGAAATGGGGGAGGCGGGGGGACAGACAGGAAAATAAAGATGGAAACTAGCTGAAATTTAAATAACTGACTTATGTTAAATTAAAATAAACCTTGGAAACAAAAAGGGGAAATTATTCTTATGCCAAAACGAAATACAGGTAATTAAAGAGGGAAACTAGATAAAGATAAATAACAGACTTGTGCAATTAAATAAACCTTGAAAACAAAACAAAAAGGGGGAGAGCAGAGCAGAACGTCCAAGCAACTGCATGCAAACACCCATAACAAAAGGACCGTACAAATAGGTAATGGGAAATACAAAAAGGGAAAAATAAATATTAAACCGAATTAAGTAACTTAAGAAAAAACGTGAAAACATAGGAAAGGGAGAGACAAAAATAAAATCAAGAGCAAGTTGAACTGGAAGAAGCGTAAAAGTATACACAAGATATGTAAATAAAAGACAAGGAAGACACCGTTGTGTCGGTGCTGTCCCCAAGGGACAGCACAGACACAACGAGAGAAAGAGAAGGAAGCCAAGGAGGGCAAAGAAAACGACAACTACCACGAAGAGGGAAGGGGGGAGAATGGGCGAAAACGGGGAGGTGAGGGGTCTAGTCAAGAAACTAAAGAAAGAAGAAATAAATGAAGGAAAGCTGAGATAGCAAAAATTACAAACCAAGAACCAAAATCTTAAAGCAAAGTTAGATAGCTTAGAAGTAACTAAAAGAAACAATTGTGAAGACATAAATATAAATAATAGGACTAATGTATAATATAAAATATATAATAAATATAAACATAAATGGAGGAACAAAATAAAATAAATAATGTTTATAGTGTAGTGAAATGAGAATAATGAAGTATATCATTAAGTAGAATTTTTTTTTTTTTTTTTTTTTTTTTACCTATATACAAGAGTTGCTACATTCTTGTACAGCCACTAAGCCACTAGTACGCGTTGCGTTTCGGGCAGGTCCCTGGAATACGATCCCCACCGCGAAGAATCGTTTTTTCAATCAAGTACACATTTTACTGTGCGTTAAACAGAGGCTACAGTTAAGGATTTGCGCCCAGTAAATCCTCCCCGGCCAGGATACGAACCCATGACATAGCGCTCGCGGAACGCCAGGCGAGTGTCTTACCACTACACCACGGAGACTGATTAAACGTAAATCAAAAAAATTAATCAAAAACGTAAAACCTCCGTAAATCTTATGTAAAAGATTTATGTTAAAATAAATTAAAACATGAAAGCAAATAAAAAGGAGGGACAATTAATAAATACATGAACATGAATAAAATGTAGGCTTGTAAAGAAACATAATAAGTAGTAATTCCTCTGCTTGAAAACACTTGACTTGATTATCTTAATAAAAAGTCATTAGATTAAATTTGCCAATGTTTATTATTCAACTTTTTCTTTGCTCTCATTTATTACCTAGGTTGCCTAGCCTCGCCATACTCCCTTACTCCATTGTACCCCTTGCTTTGCTTGTGTCTCAAAATGCAAATTATTACTTACAGTGTACCTGAGAGTACTTGCAAGCAATGTACCTCATTTTTCTTTTTTTGTTCATTTTGTGTTTGTCTTGTATAGTCTTGTTTATAATTTTATTATTTCCCCCCTTTTATATCAAAATTTTATTTTGTAATTGCCATTCTTGCCTTGTTTTCCTACAACCAGCATTCTTATGCACACAATTATAGACCCAGAACTAAACCTCTTATCCACTATCTTTGACAATCATCACTTTAATGATCAAAATTGCAGATATTTTACAGCACATGATGTAAACAATGTATTAACAGATAATCACAATATCTCTGTAATTAACTTGAATGTAAGATCTCTAAGCAAACACTTCGTTGATGTTAGTGCCTTGATTGAAACTATTGGCAACAAATTCTCTTCTATTATATTTACTGAAACGTGGTTAAAAGAGGATACTACTCAACTCTTTAACATGCCGAACTACTCAGCAATTCACAACTGTTGACAAATTCCGAGAGGTGGTGGTACTGCTCTTTACTACCACCAAGAACTAACATGCTTAAAAGTAATTAGAACTAGAGACTACTGTGGGGAGTATATCTTCGCCAGTTTCAGAGTCAAGGGTGCCGAGTCTGTCCTGACTGTGGGTGCAGTCTATAGAATTCCTAAAACTGATGTGTCCGAATTCAACTATAACCTTAGAAATCTAATACTAGATAACAGACTGAACAAAAACCATCTAATTATCGCAGGGGATTTTAATATTGACCTCTGCGAGCCTGAAAACCCTACTGCTGCCAGCTTCCTCAACTGTATGAATTCCTGCTTCCTCATACCCTTAATCACTACACCCACTAGAATCACTGATAGTACTGCCACGGCTCTTGATCATATCTGGACCAACATAACCTCTCCACTTACTTTATTTATTTATTTATTTATTTATTTATTTATTTATATACAAGAAGGTACATTGGGATTGTGAGGATACATAGCATAGTAATTAACCATCTTGTAAAGCCACTAGTACACGCAGCGTTTCGGGCAGGTCCTTAATCTAAGAAAATTTTAAGTAGGTAAATACGTGCAAAATTTATAAAAAATGATAACAGTTACAAAGCAAGAAAAAAATAAAAGATGACAGAAAATTGCAGGTACTGTATATTAAAGTACATAGGTAGCTCAGATTGATTTCAATGACAGCTTGATTGGTAGTTTAACAAAAATTAGTAGGCACAATACCGCATATGGCCAGCACATAAAAGAAGATAGCAATGAACACAATGATATACTATATTATGCACTAATCTACCCCTATCTTAATTATGGTATCTGTGCATGGGGGTCTACCACTGCAAACCACCTTAAGCCCATCATCACACAGCAAAAATCTGCTATCAGAATTATAACTAACTCTGCTTTCAGACAACACTCAGCTCCCTTGTTTAAATCCCTAAACTTGCTAAATATTAACTCCTTCCACACATTCTCTTGTGTCAACTACATTTACAAAACCCTGTTCTTAAATGCAAACCATGCTCTGAAACTCTCCCTGGACAGATGTAATAGGACCCATTATCACCACACCAGAAATAAATATCTCTTTGATATCCCCAGGGTCAAACTTAATCTGTGTAAACACGCTATGCAAATTAAGGGACCTAGTCTATGGAACTCACTCCCTAGTGAATTGAAAAACTGTAAAACTTTTGCCTTATTTAAAAGCAAAACCAAAAAGTACCTAACTTCATCTTCTTAGTTTCCTACACTGAGCTTTAAATTTGCTCTGTACCTAGTGTTACCCAATCTCCTAATTTTTATGTAATGTCAAACAACCTTATCATTGTGTTCATTGCTGTCTTCTTTTATGTGCTAGCCATATGCTGTATTGTGACTACCAATTTTTGTCAACTACCATTCAAGCTGTCATTGCAATCAATCTTATATTGTTTCTGCTGTATTGTGCCTACCAATTTGTTGTCAACTACCATTTTAAGCTGTCATTGCAATCAATCTTAGCTACCTATGTGCTTTAATATACTGTACCTACAATTTTCTCTCATCTTCTTTTTTTTTTTTTTCATTTCATGTAATCTGTTATCATTTTTTTGTCTATAAATTTTGCAAGTATTTACCTCCTTAAAATTTTCTTAGATTAAGGACCTGCCCGAAACGCTGCGCGTGCTAGTGGCTTTACAAGACTGTAATTACCATATTTGTATCCTCACATTCCTTATGTACATTCTTGTATATGCATAAATAAATAAATAAATAAATAAATGATAAAGTTGTTTGGGTTAAGTACATAAAGATTGGGTAACACTAGATACAGAGCAAATTTAAAGCTCAGTGTAAGAAACTACGAAGATGAAATTAGGTACTTTTTGGGTTTGTTTTTAAATGAGGCAAAAGTTTGACAGCTTTTCAATTCACTAGGGAGTGAGTTCCATAGACTAGGTCCCTTAATTTGCATAGAGTGTTTACATAGATTAAGTTTGACCCTGAGGATATCAAAGAGATATTTATTTCTGGTGTGATGATAATGGGTCCTATTACATCTGTCCAGGGAGAGTTTCAGAGCATGGTTTGTATTTAAAAACAGGGTTTTGTAAATGTAGTTGACACAAGAGAATGTGTGGAGGGAGTTAATATTTAGCAAGTTTAGGGACTTATACAAGGGAGCTGAGTGTTGTTTGAAAGCAGAGTTTGTTATTATTCTGATAGCAGATTTTTGCTGTGTGATGATGGGCTTAAGGTGGTTTGCAGTGGTAGACCCCATGCACAGATATCATAATTAAGATAGGGGTAGATTAGTGCATAATATAGTGAGAGGAGAGCAGAGTTAGGAACATAATATCTTATTTTAGAGAGTATACCAACTGTTTTAGAGACTTTCTTAGTTATGTGTTGAATGTGAGTGCCGAAGTTGAGTCTCTTGACTAGGAATAGGCCAAGAAACTTGCCATCATTTTTATAACTGATCTTAATGTTGTCTATCTGTAGATGAATTGCATTTGATGATTTGCTTCCAAATAAGATGTAGTAGGTCTTTTATATGTTTAATGTTAGTTTGTTAGTTGACATCCATAAGTGGACTTTTTAATTCATTATTCACAACATTATTTAGTGTATGTGGGTTAGGGTCTGAATAGATAAGGGTAGTATCATCAGCAAACAATATAGGTTTAAGAATATTAGAGACATTAGGCAGATCATTGATATAAGAAATAGAAGAGGTCCTAAGATGCTGCCCTGTGGCACTCCAATGGTAATTGGTAGAGTGGAAGAAGTTGAATCAGTGATGGTTACACATTGGTGTCTGTCACTAAGATGTAGTCAAGGGCAACGCCTCGGATTCTATAATGCTGGAGTTTAAGTAAGAGGTAGTTGTGATTAACAGTATCAAAGGCTTTTCTTAGGTCAATGAAGAGTCCAATCGGAAACTCATTTTTGTCAAGGGCTGAGTAGATTACGTCAAGGAGACTAATGATTGCATCATTGGTGCTCGTTTGGGACCGGAAGCCAAACTGGCAGGGGCTGAGTATGTCGAATTTTACGACGTAGGAGTAGAGCTGTTTGTAGATAATTTTTTCAAATATTTTTGATAGAATGGGTAGATTTAATATTGGTCTATAATAGTTTATGTCCACCGGATTGCCTCCGTTATGGACTGGCGTTACTCTTGCCTTTTTAAGGATATAAGGGAAGGTGTGACACTCTATAGATTTGTTGAACAGTAGAGCTATGGGTGGGGCATGGGCATGGGAGGCGCTCTTGTATACATTGGACGGAATTTCACTGGTGTTCCCTGCCTTGGTTTTTAGAGTTTTAGATGAATACAACATCTGCCGGGCTGATTGGTGAAAGGAGAAGAGAGTTTGGATAGCTGCTTGAAAGATATGTGTTAATATGTGTCTGAGTCTGTGGGATTTTACTGGCAAGAGTAGCACCAACCGATGAAAAGAAGCTATTAAATTCATTTGCCATTTCTAAATCAGTTGACGGTGTATACCCATCCTCATAGAGTTTTATTTGGTTATGTGAGTGTTGTTTAGTTCCTAGGATACTAGAGATTGTTTTCCATGTGCTTTTCATGTTGCCTTTTGCTTCATTGAATCTGTAACTCTTTAAGTGCCTGAGCCTAAGCTAACTTAATCTACCCTTGTCCAATGTGTTGTCTCAGCCTTACCATTTACCTAATGTTCTCTCATACTTATAAGTTCCTAAGTAATCAGTCAAGTCTCCATGCACTTATGCAAGCATCTACCTCAGTAACATTGTAAAATTTTACTCTTAAATCTAATTTTACCCTATTCTTTTTAATTTTTTTAATTTAAATGTACTGATTTATGTCATTTACTGAAATTAATTATTGATCTCATTTTGTTTTCTTAACTAAGTTCATACCAATTATAGGGTAAAAACTAAGATAAATAAAATTAATTATCTTTAAGATTATTTTACTTTACAATTATCATTTGTCTAATTTTTTTTGTTTATATTCATCTTGACAGTCTCTATTGATTTTTTGTTTTCTCCACCAAACTTGTGTATCCTTCATCGCTATCTTGTGTTCTTTATTCTACTTCTAATTGTTCCAGTTTTTTGTATACTTGCATTTATTGTTGTTTTGCTAAAATAATTCTCTAATTATAGCAGATTTAGTATTTATGTAAGCATCTACCTCAGTGTCTTAGTAAAATCTTGCTCATAAATATAATCTTACCCTGTTATTTTTAATATTTTTTTTATATTTAATTGTATTTTGATTTTTACATCATTTATTGTAATTAATTATTGAGCTCATTTTGTTTTCTTAAGTTCATACTAATTATAGTTTCACAACTAAGCTATATTAAATAATTTATTTTTAAGATTATTTTTACTTTACGATTATTATTTGTCTCATTATTTTTTGCTATATATTATTCTTGTCAGACTACTGATTTTTTTCTTCTCTCTTAACCTAACTTCTGTATCCTTCCTGGCTATCTACGATGATCTTTACTCTACTTCAAATTGTTTTGATTTTTTGTGCACTTATATTTATTGTTGTGTTTTGCTACAATTATTTTCTATTTACAGCAGATTTAGTATTTAACTTGTTCCTGTAATTGTTTATCTTATTGTATCGTGACATTATTGCATCTATATGCTTACTGATATTGATCCTGATCGAAATCTTCTGTCTTATATCCACACAAATCAGCATATTGATCATCATCATTATTGCAGGTATTACACAGCAAATCTTGCAAAAAACAAACTCCTAAATAGCACCTGCTTATCAGTTTACAACCAAAATGTTAGGTCACTTGGTAAACATTTTGATGATATAAATGCACTACTCACAGCGCTAGGTACTAAATTATCATTCATCATTTTAACAGAAACTTGGCTAAGTAATGACTATACCCAACTCTACAATTTAGCTGGTTATAAAGCCATTCATAACTGCAGGCCTAATAAAAAGGAGGTGGCACAGCAATATATTACAAAGATACCTTCATCTGCAATAGTGTCATTAGTGATAGAGACGACTATTGTGAATATACCGTTGCCAAGTTCTCCAGTAAATCCCTTAAATTTATTTATTTATTTATTTATTTATATACAAGAAGGTACATTAGGTTTGTGAGAATACATAGCATAGTACAGTAATTGCACTCTTGTAAAGCCACTAGTACGCGCAGCGTTTCGGGCAGGTCCTTAATCTAACAGATAATTTTAAGTAGGTAAATTCTATCAGAATTAATAAAATGATAAATACATTGCAAGAAAAAAATGAGATGAGAGAGAGATTAGTAAGTATATTAAAGCACATTGGTATATTAAAGCTCTGATTGATTACATTGACAGCTTGATTGGTAATTTAAACAAGATTAATAGACACCATACAGCAGATTGACAGTACATATAAGAAGACAGCAATGATCACAAAGATAAAGATGTTCAGATTGGGTACATAAAGATTGGGAGATTGGGTAGCAAAAGATAGAGTGCAGTTTTAAAGCAAAAGGTAAAAAACTATGAAGATGAAATTAGGTACTTTTTAGTATTGTTTTTGAATGATGCAAAAGTTGGACAGCTTTTCAATTCAATAAGGAGTAAGTTCCAGAGACTGGGTCTCTTTATTTACATAGAGTGTTTACACAAATTAAGTTTGACTCTAGTGATATCAAAGAGATATTTATTTCTGGTGTGATGATAATGGGTCCTATTACATCTGTCCAGGGAGAGTTTCAGAGCAGGATTTGCATTTAAGAACAGGGTTTTGTAAATGTAGTTGACACAAGAGAATTTGTGGAGTGAGATTATATTTAGCATGTTTAGGGAGTTAAATAAGGGGGCTGAGTGTTGTCTGAAAGCAGAATTTGTTATTATTCTGATAGAAGATTTTTACCTTCCCTGATATCCTTAAAAAAGCACGAGTAACACCAGTTCATAAAGGAGGTAATCCGGCAGACATAAACAATTATAGACCTACCCATCCTATCAAAAATATTTGAAAAAATTATTTACAAACAGCTCTACTCTTATCTCGTAAAATACGACATTTTTAGCCCCTGTCAGTTTGGCTTCCGCTCCCAAAAGAGTACCAACGATGCAATTATTAGTCTTCTTGATATAATTTACTCAGCCCTTGACAAAAATGAGTTTCCGCTTGGACTCTTCATTGACCTGAGAAAGGCCTTTGACACTGTTAATCACAATTACCTCTTATGTAAACTCCATCATTATGGAATCCGAGGCCATGCACTGGATTATATTTATTTATTTATTTATTTATTTATATATATACAAGAAGGTACATTGGGTTTGTGAGAATACATTGGATAGTACAGTATTTACATTCTTGCAAAGCCACAAGTACGCGCAGCGTTTCGGGCAAGTCCTTAATTTAGCAGATAATTTTAAGTAGGTAATTTCAATCAGAATTGATAAATGAAAGATACATTACAAGAGAAAAATGAGATGAGAGAGATAAGTAAGTATATTAAAGCACATTGTTATATTAAAGCTCCGATTGATTACAGTGACAACTTGATTAGTAATTTAAACAAGATTAATAGACACCATACAGCAGATTGACAGCACATATAAGACAGCAATGATCACAATGGTAAAGATGTTCAGAATGGGTACATAAAGATTGAGAGACTGGGTAGCAAAAGATACAGATAAACAAGATTTATAAACACCATATAACAGATTGGCAGCACATATAAGAAAACAGCAATGTTCACAACGGTAAAGATGTTCAAATTGGGAACATAAAGGTTGGGAGATTGGGTAGCAAATAGATACAGTGCAATTTTAAGGCAAAAAGTGAAAAATTATGAAGATGAAATTAGGTACTTTTTAGTATTGATTTTGAATGATGTAAAAGTTGACAGCTTTTCAATTCAGTAGGGAGTGAGTTCCATAAACTGGGTCCCTTTATTTGCATAGAGTGTTTACACAGATTAAGTTTAACTCTGGGGATATCGAAGAGATATTTATTTCTGGTGTGGTGATAATGGGTCCTTTTACATCTGTCCAGGAAGAGTTTCAGACAAGGATTTGCATTTAAGAACAGGGTTTTGTAAATGTAGT
>NC_091157.1:16468191-16488191 GCF_040958095.1 Procambarus clarkii
TATATATTATATATATATATTATATATATATTATATATATTATATATATATATATATATATATATTATATATATATTATATATATATTATATATATATATTATATATATATATTATATATATATATTATATATATATATTATATATATATTATATATATTATATATATATATATATATATTATATATATTATATATATATATATAATATATATATATATATATATATATATATATATATATATATATATATATATATGTCGTACCTAATAGCCAGAACGCACTTCTCGGCCTACTATACAAGGCCCGATTTGCCTAATAAGCCAAGTTTTCCTGAATTAATATATTTTCTCTAATTTTTTGCTTATGAAATGATAAAGCTACCCATTTCATTATGTATGAGGTCAATTTTTTTTTATTGGAGTTAAAATTAACTTAGATATATGACCGAACCTAACCAACCCGACCTAACCTAACCTTTATAGGTTAGGTTAGGTTAGGTACCCGAAAAAGTTAGGTTAGGTTAGGTTAGGTAGGTTAGGTAGTCGAAAAACAATTAATTCATGAAAACTTGGCCTATTAGGCAAATCTGGCCTTGCATAGTAGGCTGAGAAGTGCGTTCTGGCTACTAGGTACGACATATATATATATAATATATATATATATATATATATATATGTCGTACCTAGTAGCCAGAACGCACTTCTCAGCCTACTATGCAAGGCCAGATTTGCCTAATAAGCCAAGTTTTCATGAATTAATTTTTTTCCAACTACCTAACCTACCTAACTTTTTCGGCTACCTAACCTAACCTAACCTATAAAGATAGGTTAGGTTAGGTTAGGTTAGGTTAGGTTAGGTTAGGTTAGGTAGGGTTGGTTAGGTTCGGTCATATATCTACGTTAATTTTAACTCCAATAAAAAAAAATTGACCTCATACGTAATGAAATGGGTAGCTTTATCATTTCATAAGAAAAAAATTAGAGAAAATATATTAATTCAGGAAAACTTGGCTTATTAGGCAAATCGGGCCTTGCATAGTAGGCTGAGAAGTGCATTCTGGCTATTAGGTACAACATTATATATATATATATATATATATATATATATATATATATATATATATATATATATATATATATATATATATTATATATTCTGCGATCAATCAGTGTTTTTGCTGTTATTACACTATATACAGTGGTACCTCGGAATACGAGCAGGATCTGCTCGGAAAATGTGCCTCGGAAGGCGAGGGTTACCTCAGAACACGAGTTTGTTGATACGTGTACAGGCCGACTAGAGCATGGTGGCACGGCGATCACGCCTCAGTTTACCAGTGTCTCGCGCCCAGTGACTATCCCACCTGAATTCTTCACAAGGATTTACAGTTTTTTGTCGTTTTTTTGGCCATTTGAGCATTAAAGTTGTCGTTATTTGTTGAAAAAACTCACCCAGATAAAGCTGTAGCAAGCCATTGCATTGACCTTTTAAATGACAATGTGATGTCTTGCTACAGACAAGTGTTAAAATGTAGGGAAAAACAAGTGTCTTTAGACAGATTCTTAGTAAAACAAGCAAGTCTTAGTGGTATGCAGGCAAAATGTGCCAGAGTGTGCATACCAGTGAAGTCCTCACTGCCTGATGTTATAATGGAAGGAGACTCCCCTTCCAAACAGTAACACCTCTCCTCCTCCCTCCTCCTCACATCTTTCATACACCAACAGCAGTCCTAAGGAAGGGTAAGTAATAACTTGAACATAGTTTTGTAGGTTTATTTAGATGAATTAGGTATAAAAATTTAGTTTGATGTGGGGTTTTTGGGGTAGTCAGGAACGGATTAATTCATTTCCCATTATTTCTTATGGGGAAATTAGCTTCGGAATACGAGCTGTCTCCAGGAACGGATTAAACTCTTAAACCAAGATACCCCTGTACATACATTGTACATACTTATCTACATATGTGTTCACCATAGCAAACCACTAAGTTGGTATGGTGAGCCCAAAAAACAAGAGTGGGCTGCCACACCAAGCCAGCCCTCCCTCCCTCCTTCAACACCTAACTCGCCAACATTACTTCTCTCACAATACTGTTTGTGGTTTTATTATGCTACATAAACACACGTTATATATATAAGTAACTGCATGTTTTATTCACCATAACTGTACAACTAAGCTGGTATGGTGTCCAAACAACATAGTGGCAACAAAAAACTGCATAATAAGTCACACAGCATCCAGCAGACAATGCTAGGAGACGACGCCAACTCACCCCTCCCTCCTCACCAAGATTACTCCTCCCACTATACTACGCACATCGCTAATTCTCGCCACAATCCTGCTATTATCAGAATCCTGGTCACTAAATCCTGTAAATGAATAATTTTCCACAAGTTTATTTTGTAAAGGAACATGAAAAGTTGTTTGAAGATTCTCAGATGGACAAAATGATGGCAGTGTGCTGTGAACATCTTAAACAGGATTGATTTACTGATATCTGAACATTGTACACAGTCTTTACCAGTCAGGCTCTTCTGTAATACTATCATGGCTAAATAATACCAGTTATATATATTTTTACATTTTAGGTGATGCTGTGGTCACAACCTGAACAGTAGTGCTGTTAGCTCATGCTGTGTGCGCCAGCCTTGGTTGCTCACTCAGTACTGAGGCTCTCACACCCAGGAATGTTGCCCACCATATTTTCTTTTTTAAATGGCATCTGTTTATCAGAGCCCTGAGGAAGCTGATGTGAACCTTGTGTAGCAGTAGGAGTTTTGAATGCTACGCTATACCTACGAGTGCCCTGAAGCACCTTACACACCACCGATCTAGTGCCTCAAGGCGCATTGCGCAGTGCAGTGCTTAATATCTGCTTGTAATTGTTTAATGTCTTCAGCAGAGGTAATTTTCATGCTGATTTTTGTGTCATCTGCAAAGGATGATACAAAGCTGTGACTTGTATTTTTGTCTATATCTGATATGAGATTAAGGAAAAGCAGTGGTGCAAGGACTGTACCCTGAGGTACAGGGCTTTTAACTGTTAATCTACAGCAGTTATTAACTACCAAATCTACACAGTAAAATAACATTCTGGAGTAAACGACATGGAAGAAAATGCAGAATAGAATCAGTGAAGAGCAGGGGTGACATAGGCACAATCAAAGAACACAGTACTGTATAAACATCAGAGGGCCAGATCAGGCCTTGGGCCAAACCAGCTTTCGGGCCAGACTAGACTAGATCTCAGGCCAGGCCAAGCCAGGTCTGTTAGGTTAGGTCTAGCCAGGCCAAGCCAGGCCTCGCCAAGCCAACCCTCATGCCAGACCGGGCCAGGCCAGGCATACACTGCTACTTTGACCCACCCATCCCTAGCTTCACTGCAGACTTTCAGTATCATGGAATAAAATGTGTCATATCAACAATTACAATACTCGGATTACAATCCAACAAATAATAAAATTAGATTAAAAAAGTTTATTAATATGAATAAGGAATACACAATGTACAGAATTAACGAATACAAATGTTGACTGGGGTAGAAGCTAGCTGCCTCCCCACCTCCCACTAATACATCCCCTTCACCACTGACACCACCATTATTATGAATTCTTTATTTTGCCTATGGACTATGATAGAGCAATGTGTTACAAACAACTGAAATGATAACATTTTCTCAGCTAATTTGGTGAAAAGCAAACAGTGAGTGAAGCATCGAGGTGCCAGCCAGGTGTTGCCAATTTAGCTGATCACTCAGGCCAGACCAGCCTTGTGGTGGACACGTCTCTACTCCCCGTTGACACCACCTGCCTCCTCTAACACTCACCGCTAATGCCTGGTTACCTGGTTGATGGGGTTCTGGGAGTTCTTCTACTCCCCAAGCTCAGCCCGTGGCCAGGCTTGACTTGTGAGAGTTTGGTCCACTAGGCTGTTGCTTGGAGCGGCCTGCAGGCCCATATATCCACCGTAGCCCGGTTGGTCCAGTACTCCTTGGAGGAGTGCAACCTGCCTCTCCTGACTACTTCCACCACCTGCCTTCCCTGACAACTTCCACCACTGACCTCCTCTGCCTTCTCTGACAACTTCCACCACTGACCTCACCTGCCTTCCCTGACAACTTCCACCACTGACACCACATGCTTCCCCTGACAACTTCCCCTACTGACACCACCTGCCTTCAATCACAACAACTTTCACCAGACATCACCTGCCTCTGACCAACTTTCACCACTGACACCACCTGACTCCACTTACCCCCCTGACAACAACTCTCACCAATGCCCCCCGACACCATTTTATCATCCTTCAACCCCTTCTCCCTAGAAACAATGGGGTAAGCATAATAAAACTGTATAACTGTTTACACTTTGGTAAATCATAGTTGATGACAGCCACCTCCCGATGCCCCGTCTCAGTGATCGCTTAGATGAACAATCCTCACTTAATCGAACATTTGTATGTTCCACTGAACATTTAGTACCAAATTCAATTTGTTCGGACTATCTGGGAATTTGTTGAAATGTGGATCATTAGAGTAAGGATGCACTGTAGTGCATACAGTTTGGGGGTTAATTTTTTTTTTTTTTTTTTTTTTTTTTGTAATTGGGCAGCAAGCATGAATATTGATAGCTGCACTTCATAGAGGTTAAGAACCTTTTTAAACACTTTAAAGTGCTAATTTTTGTCTTCTGTATGAACTCTTATATGTTTTACAAGATTTGATTTTGTGGTAAATTCTTTTAGACATGCTGAACACTGAAATTTCTCTCCAGTATGAATTCGCATGTGCGCTACTAAACTATCTTTTCGTAAGAAATCTTTTACACATACTGCACACTGATATGATTTCTTTACTGTATGAATATTCATGTGTTTAACAAGAGCAGAGTTACATGAAAAGTCCTTTAAACACACTGAACATCGATGGCATTTCTCTCCTGTATGAATATTCATGTGTGCTACTAAACTATCCTTTCGTGAAAAATCTTTTTGACACACTGAGCACTTAAATGGTTTCTCTCCTGTATGAGCTCTCATATGTTGTATGATGGCTGATTTTTGTGAGAAATTTCTTAAACACACTGAACATTGATAGTGCATTTCACCTGTATGAACTCTCCTATGCCTTGCCAAATGTGTTTGTTGTGTAAATTCTTTTAGGCACACTGAACACTGATATGGTTTCTCTCCAGTATGAACTCTCATGTGTATTAATAAACGATCTTTTTGTGAAAAGTCTTTCATACATACTACACACCTAAATTCTCTCTCTCTTGTATGAACTTTCTTATGTAATACAAGACTATTTTTTCGTGAAAATTCTTTATGACACACTGAACACTGATATGATTTTTCTTCTGCATTAATTCTGTTTTTCTTTAGTACATAATCATTTAAGTTACCATTTAAGTGGTCACTGGTCAGATGTTGGGATGCAGGGACCGTGATTCCAGAAGCCATTATTAGATACAGATATATATGTATTTTAACATGAGATTTTCTAGAAATATATCAAAAGTATAGTCTCTTCTTGGTATGTATTGATACTTGCATTTCTAATACCTTCCTTCACTTGAAGATTGAAGAATTGAAAACATACAATTTTCTCATTCATAAATTCAAATGATGATATTTTAAGAGGAAATGTATTCTTATAAAATCTGAGATTACACTGACATCAATTATATTTAGTATACCCAGTACACTGTTACTAATAAACATTTGTATGAGAAGTACAGTACTTAAAACACAAACCTTGAATATACTGTACTCTATTTCTGCAGGATTATGGTTTTTGTAAGAATTATGAACACTGAATGAAGATGTTAGAAGTTTATACTATGAGCTTTCTTTTGAATAAATTAAATATTTTTAAACAAAATTTAAGCTTGAATTAATGTTTGAATGACTTTATAATGTACTGCATAGGTTTCTAATAATAACAACATAACATACTTTTGCAAGGAATTGACACTCGTACAGCACAAAATGAATTAAACGAGAATAATATCATTAAACAATAATACTTAAGAGTATATATACTGTATACTACAAATTACTGAAACTGAGGTGGAAGAAATTTAACATTGTTACATGGTTTCAATAAATGCCTTCTGATAAATTTGCTTCATATGGGGTGAACTTCAGTCTGCCAGTGAAGTACAGTGACGCCTCGCTTAACAAATTTAATCCGTTCCGGCACCAAGCTCATCATGTGAGATGCTTGTCTTGCGAAACAACAATAACACTGTCGTCGGAGGCATCCGAGAACCAGTGGGAATGCTAGGAAGCACCATGTGGTTTGCTCGTTAATCGAGACAAATTTTCTTCAAGTGACTAGCTCATTACTCGAAATGCTCGTAACTGGAGTCGCTCGTCACTCGAGGTTCCACTGTGTTACATAATGATGGTAATGATAATGCACACGCAATACAGTACTGTATATACAATATGCAACACAATAATGCAATACACAATACAGTATTGATAATGCACATGCAATACGTCAGATGAATAGCACCTATGAAATTATTTCAATTAGCAAAGTAAATATGCCTTTACAGGCTGCCGGGGTAGTGAATGTAGTAGTCAATATGTTGTGATAAGTCTTAAGATCTTGTGTTGAAGTAAATCATTTAGTATCATTCACAGATGCTGAGAGAGCATATATAGCAGTTGCTACAATTGTAATTTCTCCAGTGCAACCTGTGAAATGAAAGAACTTGGAATTAGTAATGCTTAAATTTTACTAATACAGTATTCAAAAACCTTCATAACAAGTTTTTACATCTTTTACAAAGTAACATATGCATAGGCTTTACTTAGGTTGCTTTAATTGACCTCTGCATAATTTGGTTAGGCCAAAATGTGTAAAAATAAATTTAGGCAAGGTCAGTTTTTGGGTCACACAAACACACACACACAGTATATGCTTTAATTGTTTACCTAAACGTTGTTATATGATTAACCACTACACTGCTCTGCATTAAAATACGACACACTCGTGGTGCGGCAAAAATAAATTCAAGGTCACTAGGCTCCGCCACCCTGTGGGGCGGCAGTTGCAGTTAATATAATGTTTCACAATTATTTTGATGTTTCTCATTCATTTCTCCTCTAGTTTTATGTTGTAATGTTATTCAAAAGTGTGTAATTTGTGGAATTTAGAGTGTTCAATGTGTGCAGCAAATTGGTATGCTCAAAATTATGGGGCTCATGTGTGTGACATGTATATTATATTCTATGATCAATCAAACAGTGTTTTTGCTGTTATTACACTATATACACATTGTATACACCTATCCACATGTGTGTTCACCATAGCGAACCACTAAGTTGGTATGGTGGGTCCAAACACAAGAGTGGGCTGCCACACCCAGCCAGCCCTCCCTCACTCCTTCAACACCTAACTTGCCAACATTACTCCTCCCACAATACTGTTTGTGGTGTTATATATAACATGTGTATATAGTGTAATAAGTATCTACATGTTTTATTCACCGTAACTATATTAATAAGCTGGTATGGTGTCCAAACAGCATAGTGGCCCTGCATAACAAGTCACACAGCAGATAACAGCCTCCCTCACTCCCTTATCTAAATGGCTCCTCCCAACATAAGCCTTTTGTTGTTATATATAACATGTGTATAGAGTGTAATAAGTATCTACATTTGTGTTCACCATAGCGAACCACTAAGCTAGTATGGTGACTCTAGACAATAACATATTGCCACACACCAGCTGACACCACTCTCCCTCCCTCCCTCACCAACAGCAAATAAGTAATTATCAAAAGAAGGCACCAAACCGGGAAGGCTATGTAGCACCATCAAATGCGCAGAATAATCAGAGGGCGCTAAATATCACCAAGGATGCCAATACGAGAACAAAAACGCATAAGGCGAACGATATCAAAAGTATCCGAGTCACCAAGAATTCTACTGAGGGACAGGTGACCGCGAGGGGCGGTCAGAAAGCAAGACACACACTCGTCCTGGAAGTCAGGACATTCAACAAGGATATGTACGACCGTAAGAGGGGACAATGCATTTTGGACAATAAGGAGCAGGGCGGCGCTCCATCAACTGACCATGGGTTAAGCGAGTATGGCCAATACGCAACTTCGCCAGTTGTTTCTCATCGCCGGTTACGGTGGTAGGAGGACGGCCACAAGGAAACACAACATTTAAGAGTACATAGTTTGTTACCAGTAACAGACGACCAAGAAGTCTGCCAACGGGTAAGGACTGAGGAATGGATAACCGGGTAAAAGTCGGAATATGGAATACCTTTACGAGAGATGGGACAAGAGCGGACAGCTTCCTTGGCGGCAGCATCCGCACGCTCATTTAAAGACACACCAATATGGCTGGGAACCCAACAAAACTCAACCGACTTAAATTTACTGTGAACAAGAAACAGCCAATGCTGGATCTCGACAACTACTGGATGAACTGAATTAAAGGACCCGAGAGCCATGAGGGCACTATGAGAGTCAACAACAACTACAAAGGAAGACTGACAACGAGAAAGCAGGAGACGAAGAGCATAGAGAATAGCATAAAGCTCCGCTGTAAAGATGCTAGTCTCCGGAGGTAAGCGACACATATAAGTGCGATCAGGAAAAAAAACAGAGTAGCCAACACCGTCCGCAGACTTAGACCCATCGGTGAAGACAGAAACGGAGCGGGAGAAGAAAAGTGCTCAAGGAAAAGGCGTTTTAGAACCGTAGGAGGGGTAAAAGCTTTAGTGATACGGGTCAAGGATGTACAAAACCGCGGAAGAGGGACTCTCCACGGGGGCAAAGAAGGAACAACACGAGGAGAAACATTAGAAATACGAACGGAAAGAGAATCCTGGAGGCGAGATAACCAGACAGAAAGAGGGAGGTGGTGAAGAGGAACAGGAACCGCAGGAGGGGTAAAAGTTAAAGCACGACAGAGGCGAGAGGAAGGATGTTGTAAGGACCGTGCAAGATAGCGAAGACAGTAGCGATCACGGCGGTTCTGGAGAGACAGGAAGCCAGTGTCAACATACAAGCTAAGGACGGGAGTCGAACGAAAGGCACCAGAACTGAGGCGCAACCCAATATGGTGCAAAGCATCAAGATGGCGAAGAGTAGAAGGAGAAGCAGACGAGTAAGCAGGGCAACCATAATCGAGCTTAGACAGGACGAGAGAGGAATGTAAAGCAAGGAGAGTGCGCCTATCTGCCCCCCCAAGAAGTATGGGACAAGACCCGAAGGAGGGTAAGGGCCTTAGAGCACTCAACACGGAGGTAAGAGATATGGGGAGACCAAGACAAACGAGTGTCAAGGAATAACCCCAAAAGCTTCGCGGAATCTTTGTACTCAAGGGGATGACCATAAAGTGACAGAGGGACGAAGAACGACCCGTTTCCGCGTAAAAGTCATGGCACAAGTCTTAGATGTAGAGAACTTGAAGCCATGATCGGTGGCCCAAGACGACATGGCATCAATTGCAAGTTGAAGCCGACGCTGAAGGAGAGGCGAATCATCACCCTGACAGCAAAGGGTAAGATCGTCGACATAGAGAGCGGAGAAGACACCTGAAGGAAGAGAGGAAAGAAGACCATTGAGGGCAACCAGAAAGAGTAGTGCTCAGAACACTACCCTGGGGCACACCTTCGTATTGCTGAAAAGTGGCAGAGAGAGCGGTACCAAGGCGCACCCGAAAGGAACGACGAGAGAGGAAGCTGCGGAGAAAGAGAGGGAGATGACCACGAAGGCCAAAAGAATGAAGTTGAGATAAAATATGATATTGCCAAGTGGTGTCGTAAGCCTTTTCCAGGTCAAAAAGGACGGCAACAACAGAGGTCTTCGCAGCAAAAGCAGTACGAATATAGACCTCCAAGTTCACCAGGACATCTGTCGTGCTGCGTCACTTCCGGAAACCAAATTGAGAAGGGGAGAGGAGGTGATGGTGTTCCAGGGACCACATCAGACGAACATTAACCATACGTTCAAAGAGTTTGCAGACACAACTTGTGAGGGCAATAGGGCAAAAGTCCTTAGGGAAAGTACCCAGAGACCCGGGTTTGCAAACCGAGAGGACAACGGCATCGAGCCAGTCCTCAGGGACTGACGACGACTCCCAGATCCGATTATACAGACTCAGTAAATACCGAGACGTGCACGGAGGGAGATGGCGAAGCATCTCATAATGAATACCATCGGAGCCTGCCGCCGTAGAACCGCAGAGGGCCAGGGCAGAACGAAGTTCAGTGAGAGAGAAGGGATCATTATAGGGAAGCTGAAGACGAGTGCAGAAATCTAAAGGACGAGACTCAAGGACAGGTTTACGAAGAAGGAAAGATTGGGGAAGATGAAGACCAGAGCTAACAGAAGAAAAGTGGGAACCCAGTTCGGAAGCGACCTGCAATGGGTCCGCCACAAGAGTATCATGGAGGTGAAGGACCGGTGAAACATCGGGAACGAACTTACCCGCTATCTTGCGGATACACTTCCAGATCTGGGACAGAGGAGTTTCGGACTTAATTGTTGAGACATAAGATGCCCAACATTCACGTTTAGCCGTACGGATGGCCCTACGGGCCACCGCACTCGCTTTCCGAAAGAAAAGAAAAAAATCGGCGGTGCCTCTGCCACGCTTACAGCGGACAGCCCGAGCACAATCCGCATTCCACCAGGGAACGCACTTCCGCAAACCCCGAGAGGAAGAGCGAGGAATAGAGCGGAGGGCAGCGTTGAAGACAGTGTCATGAAAAAAGAGGAAAGCACGAGGGAGAGGCAGAAGGGAGAGGTAAGAGAGAGCAGCACTGAGGGTAAATAGGTTCCAGTCCGCCTTAGCAAACTGCCACCTAGAGAAGGAGAGGGAAGGGCGAAAAGAGAAAAAGGAAACAAGGATGGGGAAATGGTCACTGCCATGGAGGTCATCAAGAACCTGCCACGTGAAATCTAAGTAAAGAGAAGAGCAGAGAGAAAGATCAAGACAGGAAAGGGTACGAGTCCGAGAGTCCAAGTGAGTGGGCTCACCAGAATTCAGAAGAGACAGGGAAGAAGAGAGGAGAAACGGCTCAAGAAGGCGACCTCGGGTATTCGCCAGAACATCACCCCATAGAGAATGCCGACAATTGAAATCACCCAGCAGGAGCACAGGCTCCGGCAAGGAGTCCAGGTGGTGTTTCAAATCAGGAAGAGAAAGCGGGACACTTGGGGGGAGATAAATGGAACAAACTGTGTACCATTTCCCCACAAAGTTACGAGCAGCAAAACAATGGAGAGGCGAAGGAAAAAGTAAGGGGACAAAGGGAACATCAGCGCGAATCAAGAGAGCAGAAGAATTAGGAGCCCCAGCAACGGCTGGGGGGTGGAGAGAGAAAGGAATAGCCACGAAAACGACCAGGACGAGCACCAAGCATTGGCTCCTGAAGACAAACACAAAGGGGCGAAAACCGCGAAATTAGAAGTTGGAGTTCGAGGAAATTGGCGTAAAAACCTCGAACGTTCCATTGAAGAATAGACATCGACTAGAAGAGAAAGGACAACAACAGAGAACAAGGAAGAAACAAAGGCGAAAGAGCAACAGAGCACGTTAAAGAATATCAGGGTCGGGATCAGGGTCAGCAAAGTCAGGGTTAGGGGGCATGGGTAAACTGAGCAAAGATGGAGGGAAGGAAGCGGGAGAACAGACTAGAGGTGGGCGGGCAGGGGTCCGGAAGAGGAGGAAGAGGAGGAGACAACAGAGAGGAGCAGTCAAGGACAGCAGCAGGAAGAGGGGATGTAGAAAGAGGGGAGCGCACCTCAGCAAGGGCAGCAACCGAGAGGGAAGCGGGAGCCAAAGAAACCTCCATAGCAGGAATAGGGGGCGCAACCACTGAAATGGGAGGGGAAGGAGCAATAGAGCCAGTAGTAGGGGCCGAGGAAGAAAGCGAAGCCTTCTTACCCGCCGGGGAGGAGGAAGGAGAGGAGCCAGGCTTACGCTTCTGACGCAAAGAGACCGGTGTCCCAGCAACTACGTACTGGGCAACGGATTCCAGCGTCTCAACAGGAGAAGCTGAACGAGAGCACACACGACGGCTGTTAGGAGAGCGATGGATATCCGCCTGCACCGACAGGCGGCGGGGAGAGTCAATAGATGAAGGAGAAGGATGGGAAGGAGGATCGGAGGGAGGCGAGGAAGAAGACACAGGAGACATGACAGACCAGGTAGAAAGAAGGGGAACCTCAGACAGAGGACCAGGAGGGGGACCCTTCGGGACAGAACTCAAAGGAACAGAGGAGGGGCCAGTGGGCGAATCAGGGTCCAAGGCCCAGAAACGGTTGTGAATCTGAGGAAGTTGGGAAGGACGAGGAGAGAAAGAGCGCAACACGCGAGCATAAGAGACATTAGCATAAGGCGGGAGCCGGCAAACCTGGCGCCTCGCCTCGGGAAAAGATAAACGCTCCTGATGCTTCAAGTTGAGGATGGCTGCCTCAAGCTTATAATGGATACAGACACGGGAGAAGGTAGGATGGGCCTCACCGCAGTTGAGGTAGCGAGTTTGGGGAGAAGTGCACTCCGACTTAGAATGACCTTCACACCCACACAAAGGACAGAGAGAGACAGTCCCAGAGCAGCGGAGGGCACCATGCCCAACCCTCCAGCACTTGTTACAAAGCCGAGGAGAAGGAATATACTCCTGGACAGAGCACCTGGCACCAGCAAGAATGACAGAGGATGGAAGGGTCTTACCATCAAAGGTGACCTTCACAACTCGAAGTGGTTGACGGCGACGACCACGAGGGGGACGAGTAAACGAGTCTATCTGGAGGACAGAATGGCCCTGGGCATCAAGGATATGTCGAATATCGTCGTCGCAGTCTCGCAGATCTCGAACACCGGTCGCAACATGGGGCGGGAGGAGAATAGTGCCAACACTGGCGTTCAACTGAACGTTCTTTGAGACCCGAACAGGGATCTCACCAAGGCAGGATAAGGCAGCCAAGCGGGAAGCTGCAACCTGAGAAGGAGCAGCAACGACACGTGTACCAAGACGAGTGGGGTTGAAAGTAACAGACGCATCCACGGAATCAATGAGATGCCGATGGAGGGAGAAATCATCAGGCGGCGCAGAATCAAGAGGGAGGAGATCAAAGTATTTGGCCCACGAAGCAGGACCAAATAAGGCCTGATACGCATCAGGCCTTAGTACAGGAAGGAAACGAGCGAGTGCGGCTGTGGCGCCAACGGCAATGAAAACCCCCAGAGAGAGAGTGGTCAAAAGGCGCAGTAGTCACAACGAGAGACTTAGCCGCACCAGGGGACGAAGTGGTCACCACTGGGGGCGTGAGGCTCGACCCAACCACAGAGGAGGGAGGGGAGCTGGGGGAAGAATTCGGGACGTCAAAGGAGGAGCAAGGTCGGGGCCCAATGCAGCGGGGGCTACAGAGCCCGGTCTTCCAATACAGGCCGACTCGGGGGCTTGGTTGCCCACCCCACGAGCCTGAGAGGGTACAACAGAAACATTTAACAACATAGAGACATAGAGAAAGAAATTCATCCACGAATGTGCCCCCATACCCACCATGGAGCCACAATTAGAGGCAGGACACCCAACAGGAAGCTATTGCCGATCATGCCGGGGCCCCCCTAGGGGTGCGTCATGAGTATACGCCCCACAAACACCACCTTAAGAACCGTCAGTCCGTCGAGATCGGGTTCAGCGACGAAAGGGGGATTGACAATAGAACGTTCCCCTTGCTCGAGACGTCGGGTACTACAGTTCTACGGGTGCAAGAGTATGCCTCCTCAAGCACCCGGGCGTCAAAATAGAAGAAGTCCAAAGGAAGAACCAAAACAAGCAAAAGGTCGGCAGGAAAAGACAAGCAGATAGGAGAAGAGGGGGGAGAAAAAAGAAACAAAAGGAAAAGTTAAAGCGATCCGGCACAATTAGAGAAGACAGCAGCAGGAGTGCAAGGCCACCAAAGGACAGAGGACTGTCCCACGGAGCATCACACTCCAGCAGCCATCCACTAAGCCCCCCTCACGACGCCAACGGGCCGGATGGGGAGGGGGTCCCTCACCAACAGTACTTCTTCCACCACTAATTCACATTGCTAATTCTCACCACAATCCTGCTATTATCAGAATCCTGGTTACTAAATCAAGTAAATGAATAATTTTCCACATGTTTATTTTATAAAGGAACACAAGAAGTCATTTGAAGAATTTTAGAAGGATGAAATAATGGCAATGTGTTGTGGCTAGCGCTGTGAACATCTTGAACAGCATTGATTCACTGATATCTGAACATTGTGTAGTCTTAATCACAGTCAAGCTATTCTGTAAAACTATCATGGCTAAATAATACCAGATACATATATTTGGAAAATTTTACATGATGCTGTGGTCACAAGCTGAACAGCAGTGCTGAGAGCTCATGCTGCGTGCGTCAGCCTTGGTGGCTCACTCAGTACCGAGGCTCTCACACCCGGGAATGTTGCCCACAATTTAAAAAAAATGGCATCTGTTTAGGAGAGCCCTCCAGTATCTTCCACATGTATATTATTTGATATCTCTCTCGTCTTCTTTCTAGCGAGTACATTTGGAGAGCTTTGAGACGATCCCAATAATTTAGGGGCTTTATCATGTTTGTGTGTGCCGTATATGTTCTCTGTATTCCCTCTTTTTTGGCAATCTCTCCTGCTCTGAAGGGGGAAGTGAGTACTGAGCAGTACTCAAGACAGGACAACACAAGTGACTTGAAGAGTACAACCATTGTGATGGGATCCCTAGACTTGAAAGTTCTCGTAATCCATACTATTATTTTTCTGATTGCCGCAATATTTGCTTGTTTATGCTCCCTAAAGGTTAGGTCGTCGGACATCATTATTCCCAAATCCTTGACATGGTGTTTTCCTACTATGGGCAGATTCGATTCTGTTTTGTACCCTATATTATGTTTCAGATTCTCATTTTTGCCGTACCTAAGTACCTGGAATTCATCACTGTTAAACATCAAGTTATTTTCTGCTGCCCAATCGAAAACTTTGTTGTTATCTGCTTGTAGTTTTTCAATGTCTTCCGCAGAGGAAATTTTCATGCTGATTTTTTTGTCATCTGCAAAGGATGACACGAACTTGTGACTTGTAATTTTGTCTATATCTGATATGAAAATCAGGAAAAGCAGTGGTGCAAGAACTGTTCCTTGAGGTACAGAGCTTTTAACTGCGCTTGGACTCTATTATATTTGATTGACTGTTACTCTTTGTGATCTGTTCGACAGGATATTCAGTATTCCTACTTTATTTCAGTATTCAGTATTCAGCGTCCTACTTTACCAGTTATTCCCATTGACCTCATTTTGTGCACTATCACTCCATGATCACATTTGTTAAATGCCTTTCCAAAGTCTGTGTATACTACCTCTGCATTTTGCCTTTCTTCTAGAGCTTCTGTGATTTTGTCATAGTGGTTGAGTAACTGTGACAGACAGGATCTTCCTGCTCTAAATCCATGTTGTCCTGGGTTGTGTAGTTCATTATTTTCCATAAAGCTAGAAATTTGATTCCTAATCACTCTTTCAAAAACTTGTGTGTGTGATGTTAGTGCAACTGGTCTACAATTTTTTGCCAAAGCTTTACTACCCCCCCCCCCACCCCCATGTGCAGGAGCTATATCTGCTGATTCAAGTGCAGCTGGTATCTTCCCTATATCCAGGCTCTTTCTCCATATTATGCTGAGCGCTCGTGCTACTGGTACTTTACATTTCTTAATGAATATTGAATTCCACGAGTCAGGCCCAGGAGCTGAGTGCACGGGCATACTGTAGACACTCGGTTATCCGGGATTCGAATATCTGGAAGATGCCCTTATACGGCCAAAATCGTGACCGGATAAAGTTCTCAATATCCGGCCAAAATGTCCATAGGAGCTGGAAAATCAGGTGTTTGTCCGGATAAAAAATCTGGGCCGGTTAACTTGCTGCCGATGTTGCAATATCCGGACAGTCGGCCAGACAGGGAGTGAATTATCCGGAGACGAAAGCCAGTCCGCGGGCTGTACCGTATTAATCCTGTATGACTGTGGCTCGAGGCACATGGTGTAGGAGGGGGTGGGGGTGGGTGGGTCGTGTCAGGAGAGAGGGGAGCGTTGGGAGGGAGGGACCAACTGGGGGGATAAGGGGGAATGTGGAGCGCCCTATATACTACAGTATAGGAATTACCATTAATTTTAAAACAATTCATCATAGCCAAAAAAAATCCTAGTAATTATATAATAGAAAATACTATACAAGTTTCCTAAAAACAATTTGCACAGGCTGAAGTTGCCTTCAAAAATATTGTGATCTTTTTCCTCCTGGCGGCCTACATAACATGCCTCCCTGCCCCAAGTGGACCCATCCAGGCCTGGTCAAGCCATGTGCTCTCATCCCTCATGTTATACCAGAGGGCCTTGCCATTAGTGAAATATTTTTTTAAATAACTTTTATTTTCATAGTAACTTTGAGCATTTTTGGCCAAGACTATGTCTGGTAGCAGCATCAATTGTTCTGGAGGTGTTAAGAGGAAGAAAGTTGTCCTAACACTTAAGGACAAGTTACGTGTTGTGCAACTTTGTGAAAATGGCCGGTCGACCTCAAGTGTTGCCAAGGAATTTAATATAGGCACTAGTACTGTTTTTGATATTAGGAAACAAAAAGAGAAATATCTGAAATACATTTCAACAAGTGAGAGTGAAGGTGCAAGTACTAGCAGAGGGTGTGGTAGAAAAACTTTGAACTTCAACGCATGTACAGTTGGATGAGTGTGTGTACAAATGGTTTGCTCAGCACCACACAGCTGGCATGACAATTCGAGGCCCAGAAATACAAAATGCTGCAAGCAGGTTTGCAGGAAGATTTGGAATAGAGGATTTCCAAACCAATGAAGGGTGGGTTGCAAGGTTTAAAGGGAGGCACAATATTGTGAAGAGGAAAATTGTTGATGAAAAATTGAGTGCAGATACAAGCAGTGTAGAACCATTTAAACATAAATTAAGAACATACATTTTGGAAAATAATTTATATTCTTATCAAATTTATAATACAGATGAAACTGGACTGTATTGGAGGAGTTAGCCAGAAAAAACTCTAGCAATGAGGAGTTAGGGTTGTGTGCTAGGCCGTAAGGTTAACAAGGACAGGCTGTCGGCCATATGTGTGTGAATGCTGACGGCACAGACAGAATTACGTGTGCAATTGTTGGCAAATCAAAGAAACCAAGAGCCTTGCAACATTGCTTGGACAGACTGCCAGTGAAATATTATAACTCAAAGAATGCATGGTTTACACAGGAGATCTTTCTTTCCTGGTTTCATGATGTGTTCTGCAGGGAAGTTCGTGACTATCAAGTTAAGAAACTCAAAGTAAGGCCGAGCAAAGTTCGGGCTTTGCTGCTGCTTGATAATGCGCCTGCCCACTCCAGAATTGACACGTTAACCTCACATGATAGCAAGATAACGTGTAAGGCACTTCCTCCTAATACAACCTCTCTCATCCAGCCTATGGATCAGGGAGTTATCTGTGTCACAAAGAGGTTGTACACCAAAAAGATGCTCAACAAAGTTTTGGTGGTTTTGCCTCTTCCAGAAGATGTTAAACTCGGTGTGGATAACGGCTAAAAAAAAACTGAGAATTTGAAGAACTATACAATCAAGGAAGCCATCTATAACTGGGCCAAGGTGTCGAGTGACAAAGGAATCGACTTAGAAGAATTCCTGGAAAAAACTCCTCACGTTTATGGTCAGCAATGAGGAGGATGAAGAAATGGATTTTGAAGGATTTACAGACGAAATCCATGGAATGTTCAGAAATGCCGGCAAAAACTTAGAAAGACAGGATGTGGTTGATTGGCTTGAAAAAGATGCCAATGACCCAGGATATGGTGTGATGAGTGAAGACGAGATTCTCCAGTCTGTTACTGGCGAGGTCGACGAAGATGAGGAGGATGAAGAGGACAGTGAAGAACCAACACTAATGACCACGAAATACAGTGTACTCATGACCTATGTTGACCGATTAACCCTTAAATGGCGCCTGGCTATTTAGCATGTGTCACCCACAGGTGCATACCTAAGAAAAAAAATAATTATTTTTTCTTCTAAACCTATTAATTTGTGTTCACTGATCATGGGGAAAATAATAAAAAAATTGTAAGTGGCATATATTGCCTGCTATAGGGCGGGGAAGTCTGGCAAAAAACAGGCGCTGACTCAGTGCGCGTCCCAGGCGGTCTGTTGCTCGCCAGCTGTCAGGCCGGAGTTGCCACAAAGAGATAATTACCTAATTATTTCAATGTCTCTGATTGATTTTTCATAGTTTTTTTGCTGTAATATTATTCAATAGTGTGTAGTGTGATATATTTATGTAATAAAATGAGTGAATCATCGCTGTACTCAAAAATATGGTGTGCATATTGTTGATTCAATTATGTTCATCAAACAGTGAACAAATACTTTGTCGGTTATTACATTATATACAAAAGTTATATGTAAGTATCTGCATGTTTTGTTCACCATAACGAACCACTAAGTAGCTAATATGAGTCAAAAAGTAATGAGGAGTGACCGCCACACACCAGCCAGCCACTCACTCCCTCAACACTTCACTCGCCCACATTCTCCTCCTACCATACTGTTTTTGCTTTTATTCACTATATACAGACGTTATATATAAGTATCTACATTAGTGTTCACCATAACGAACCACTAAGTTGGCATGCAGAGTGGCAGTGGCAGCCAGTGGCAGCCCGCCACTGGCTGCTACTTCCTCCCTCCCTCAAGTCACCTGACTCACCCACATTCTCCTCCCTCAATACTGTTTTTGCTTTTATTCACTATATACAGACGCTATATGTAAGTACAGTATCTACATCCGTGTTCACCATAACGAACCACTAAGTTGGTATTCTGAGTGTCCTCGGCTAAGGACATTGAAAAACTTCAAGCTGATATTAATAAAGTTTTCGACTGGGCATCAGAAAATAACATGATGTTTAACAGTGATAAATTCCAGGTACTCAGGTACGGTAAAAATGAGGACCTTAACCCTCAAACCGCGCATATCATATATAAATGATATCAGTGACAAAACCGAAACCGCGCACATCATTTATATATGATTTCGTGTCTAGCACTATAATTTAAACTCCCCGCCTGGGATAGGGGCAGCTATAGTACAGCCACGACCGATAGTTGCCAGATGCCACCTAGAAAAAAAATCCAGGCCAACATTCTTGGGTGTTACAGCATCAGTATTGAGCAAGCCACCAAGGCTGGCGCACGCAGCACGAGCTCACAGCACCGCTGTTCAGCTTGTGACCACAGCATCGCCTACAAATACCATAATATATATGATACTGCTATTATTTAGCAGTGATAGTATTACTGAAGCCCCCTGACTGTGATAAAACTGACCAGGATTCTGATAATAGCAGGATTGTGGTGATATTTAGCGCTGTGCTCCATGGAGGGAGGCGTAAGGCTGTGCGAGGGAGGGTTGTGGCGTCGTCTTCTGACTGTGTGTGGCCACCATTTATTGACTGCACTCACCATACCAGCTTAGTGGTTCGATATGGTGAACACAAATGTAGATACTTATATATAACGTGTGTATAGAGTGTGATAACAGCGAGAGGAGTAGGTTGGGAGCCGCCATTTTGGTGAGGGAAGAGCGTCGTCTGCACGTCTTGTCATGGTGTTTACTGATGGCCACTATGGTCTTTGGGCACCATACCAGCTTATTTGTTCAGGTATGGTGAATAAAACAGGTAGATACTTATATATAATGTGTGTATATAGCGTAATAACACCACAAACAATATTGTTGAAGGACAAATATTAGTGCGTCTGGCCTTGAGGGCGGCCGCCAATCAGCTGACTGTGTGAGTAGCTACGTCTTTGTGGCCTTTACTCACTATACAAGCTTAGATGTACAGTTATGGTGAACAAAACATGTAAATACGTATATATAACGTCTGTGTATAGTGAATAAATACAGA